>NC_036863.1:25026415-25048426 GCF_002910315.2 Salvelinus sp. IW2-2015 | reverse complement strand
TGGCGACACGATAGGAAGCCCAAGAAACAGCACAAAAAAAATCTTGGGAGGGGGCACTTGGAGCAGTCGGCGAAGTTGAGGGGTGGTGAGTCTGAGATGGTGAGGAGTTATTGGACAGATTGGAGAGAGTGAACGAAGGGGGGATATATGGTAAAAGCCAGCCCACACCCACAAATACTGTTCATCGTGTTGTCAGTGCCACAAAAAAAAGGACTTAAATTGCAACGATTCAGGAACAGGGCAGCACAACTGGCCCTTGAATGTACACAGGAGAGCTAATATTAATAATATGCAGTAATATCTCTCCTGCTGAAGTGAGGAGAGATTGACTTCATCACTATTGTATTTATGAGAGGTATTGACCATGTGGGAATACAACGAGCTAGCTGGTTTGACTATGACACACAGACTCGGACACCCAGCATACCCCACAAGACACTGCCACAACAGGTCCTAAAGTCTCCAAGTCCAACACAGACTAATGGGAGAACCACAAGTATACATAAGAGCCACGGACTTATAGGGAACTCTTATTCCACATTCAAGTAACTGATGCAAGGCAGTAAAATTTAGATTTAAAAAAACCTTATGGAAACAGCGGGACTGTGAAGCAAGAACAAAACATAGGCACAGACACAGCATACACACACATGCCCTAACATACGCAATATGCACACACGTACACATGGATTTAGTTACTGTAGATATATAGTAATGGTGGAATAGGGGCCTGAGAGCACACAGTGTGTTGTGAGATCTGTAATGTATTGTAATGTTTTAACAAACGAGGATAAAATTGCCTTCATTTTTGCTGACCCCAGAAGAGTAGCTGGCTGCCTTGGCAGTAGTAATGGGGATCCATAAAAATACAATACAAATGCATGGCTTACAGCTCAAACTAACGGATGACTGCTTACCCTCTGTTGGGCTTCTTCAGTTCAATGCATGTTTTCCCAATACTTTGTGGTGCCAGTGCCACATTGTAAACTCACACAGCGGTGGGCAGTGAATATTTTATACTTGGAAGTGTATATGTGACTATTATCATGTGATGTGGGTCTGCAGTAGCCGTAGCGGTTAAGCGTTCAGCCAGTAACCAAAAGTTTGCTGGTTCAAATTACCCGAGCAGACAAGGCCGAAAAAACTCTGTGCCTATGGAGGCAAAAGGCACGTAACCTTAATTGCTCCGCGGGGGCACCGTACTACTTATGGCTGACCCTCGTAAAACAAACACATTTCCACTGCACCTATCCCCGGCTTATGTGACAATATACACTAGTTTTTTATTTTAATAAAAACATTCTTTACCTGAGGTCTGCGGACCCGGAGGATCCAGGTTAGAGGGTACGATGACAGGAGGCATAGCACCCAGGAAGCAGGGACTCCTCGCATCTGCTGCAGCATGAAGCATGGACACCTTGTTGTGATACTACAGTGGGGAGGGGGGACGGAAGGAAAAGACGCAGCGGTGTGAGCGCCAATACCACCGAACACAACATATCACTTAAAAACACTCAAACACAGACCCTGACACGACTGTCTCACATACACATAAAAACATTACGTACAACTTACTTTTATTTATTACAGAGGGGTGAAGTTCAGCTACTGTACACACAAACACATCAGTTGATCACGTACATCCACGGAGTGTTTTTCATCAACACAGACACTCGCACAAAACGTCTCACACAAGCATACGTAGACACATCATTTATCATCCGTTAGTTTGAGGGCCACAGCAGGGCACTAAAACCATACAGAGGTAGGCAATCAGACTCTCTCTGAAGACATAATTGTATCACTCTTTTGTTGCTGAAAATCTCCAATTGCAGTCGAAGGACGAGGTTCGATGTGTTGACGTATTACGTCGTGTTCATCTTCGTCTTTTAAATAAAAAGAGAAGATGTATTCATATCCAGCTGCGCCTTGGTCCTCATTCTCTCCAGTACACGATCGTGACATGCATGTTTGATATTCTACATAACGCACACTAGATACTATATGTTGTCTTTAATAAAGCAGCTAAGAAATAAAGCATTGATTGAGAAAAAAACTTCTCAGCACGTACAGCACCTCCCTTCATTTCAATGACAAATGATTGCTTTATCACTGACCATCGTTCCCTTCGCCACAGCCATACTATGAACTGTGCCAGTTGTCACTATGATAAGCTCACAGAACTGTTGAGAGCCACGCAGTTGAGCTCCGGGCGTTAATCTCCTCATGTAAACATGATCTGTGCGTGTATGTGTCCAGGGTTGACTCTATACCTAACTTAGTAAATACCCTTGGGCACGTAGTAGGGTTTATATGCAGGGCACACCCTGGCTCGTACCTGTGTGCGTGTGTGTGGAGCTGTCCAACAGAACACCCTCAGCACATAAAGCCTCCAGGTCAGAGAGGCTGGTTTATTTGTATGTACTACTGGGCTGGCAGGTGGGAGAAAGGTGTGGCAACATTTCCCACCAACAGACAGAATGACCAAGGGTGTGCTGCTTTGATTAAAGGTCATTAGTTACTCTGCCCTACCACAGACTAGCCATGCACAATCACACACACACACACACACACACACACACACACACACACACACACACACACACACACACACACACACACACACACACACACACGGGGCTTTACAAGTGTCATCCAGAGCTCTGATGAAATAAAGACACAAAGCCTTTTCCACTTCGCCCATAACACCAGAGGCCCGTCTCGTCTTTTCTTTCCAGCAGCCCCACTGGCTAAGCCCCTCGACGGGTCTCGTAAAGCTGCCCTGCCCTGCGCTGTGGAGAGGGAATCCAAATAAAATAGAATCAAATCAAATCACATGCGCCCGAATTCAACAGGTGTAGACCTTATCGTGAAATGCTTACTTATAAGCCCTTAACCAACAATGCAGTCCAAGAAATAGAGTTAAGAAAATATTTACAAAAGAAACTAAAGTAAAAAATGTAATAAAAAGTAACACAATAAAATAACAATAACGAGGCTATATACATAGAGTACCGGTACCGAGTCAATGTGCGGGGGTACAGGTTAGTGGAGGTAATTTGTACATGTAGGTAGGGGTAAAGTGACTATGCATGGATAATAAACAGCGAGTAGCAGCAGTATAAAAACAAAGGGAGGAGTGGGGGGGTGTCAATGTATATAGTCTGTGTGGCCATTTGATTAATTGTTCAGCAGTCTTAAGAGTTGGGGGTAGAAGCTGTTAAGGAACCTTTTGGACTTAGACTTGGCGCTCCGGTACCGCTTGCTGTGCGGTAGCAGAGAGAACAGTCTATGACTAGGGTGACAGGAGTCTTTGACAACTTTTTGTGACTTCCTCTGACACCGCCTAGTATATAGGTCCTGGATGGCAGGAAGTGATACGGCCCAGTGATGTACTACCCTCTGTAGCGCCTTACGGTCGGATGCCGAGCAGTTGCCATAAAAGGCGGTGATGCAACCGGTCAGGATGCTCTTGATGGTACAGCTGTACAACTTTTTGAGGATCTGGGGACCCATGCCAAATCTTTTCAGTCTCCTGAGGGGGAAAAGCCGTTGTCGTGCCTTCTTCACGACTGTCTTGGTGTGTTTGGACCATGATCGTTTGTTGGTGATATGGACACCAAGGAACTTGAAACTCTCGACCCGCTCCTCTACAGCCCCGTCGATGTGAATGGGGGCGTGTTCGGCCCTCGTTTTCCTGTAGTCCACGATCAGCTCCTTTGTCTTGCTCACGTTGAGGGAGAAGTTGTAGTCCTGGCACCACACTGCCAGGTCTCTGACCTCCTCCCTATAAGCTGTCTCATTGTTGTTGGTGATCAGGCCTACCACTGTTGTAACGAAACTCTAATTCTTCCTCCTCCTCGGACGAGGAGAGGAGAGAGGGATCAGATGACCAATGTGCAGCGAGGTATGTAGACATAATGAATTTATTAGACACGACGAACACTGACACGAACTATACTTGAATATTACAAAATAACAAACAAACAACGTAGACTGACCTGAACATGCAAACTACATATAACGAAGCACGCATGAACAGGAAAGAAACGAACGAACGAGACAGTACCGTGTGGTGCAATAAACACAGACACAGCGACAATCACCCACAAACAAACAATGTGAAACCACCTACCTTAATATGGTTCTCAATCAGAGGAGATGAAAACCACCTGCCTCTAATTGAGAACCATATCAGGTCACCCATTTACCAACATAGAAACACATAACATAGAAATGACCACCACCTCACGCCCTGACCGACTAAACATAAAAACAACAGAAAACAGGTCAGAACGTGACATAACCCCCCTCAAGGTGCGTAACTCCGACGCACTACAAAAGTCTAGGGAGGGTCTGGGTGGCATCTGACCACGGTGGTGGCTCAGGCTCTGGACGAGTTCCCACCACCATAGTCAATCCCGCTTCAGCCTCCTCAAGGTGGCGACCCTCGCCACCGACCTTGGACTGGGAACCCTAGACCTGGGTCCGCTGGTTGGCTGAAGGCTCTGCGGATCCTGGTGGCGGAAGGCTCTGGCGGATCCTGGCTGCGGAAGGCTCTGGCGGATCCTGGCTGGCGGAAGGCTCTGGCGGATCCTGGCTGGCGGAAGGCTCTGGCGGATCCTGGCTTGGCGGAAGGCTCTGGCGGCTCCTGTCTGCGAGGTCTGGCTGGTCTGGTGGAGGCTCTGGCTGGTCCTGGCTGGACGGCTCTGGCTGGCCTGGCTGGCGGCTCTGTGGTCATGGCGGGACTTCTGCTGGTCCTGGCTGGACGGCTCTGGACAGACGGGCAGCTCTGATGGCTCGGGACAGACGGGCAGCTCTGATGGCTCGGGACAGACGGGCAGCTCTGACGGCTCGGGACAGACGGGCAGCTCTGACGGCTCGGGACAGACGGGCAGTTCTGGGCTGACTGGCAGTGCAGGCGGCTCTGGACAGACGGGCACACCTGTAGGGAGGAGACGGAGAGACAGCCTGGTGCGTGGGGCTGCCACAGGACCCACCAGGCTGGAGAGACCTACAGGAGGCTTGATGTTAAGAGGCACCTGAAGGACCGGGCTGTGGGGGAGCACTGGAGCTCTGGTGCGCAGCCTTGGCACCACTCCCCCAGGCTGGAATACTACTCCAGCCCGTACCCTCCAGAGTGCAGGCACAGGTTGAACCGGGCTGTGGATGAGCACTGGAGATCTAGTGCCTACTACGCGCACCTCTCCCTTAGGCTCCACTCCCACATTTGCCCGGTACGAGCGGAGCACCCTCCCAGCGCCCCGGAGACACAGCACGCAGAGCCGGCGCAGGATAACCTGGACCGAAACTGCGTACCGGAGACCAGACGCGCTGAGCAGGCACAATACGCCCCGGCTGAATGCCCACACTCACATGACACTTTCGGGGGGCTGCCCTATAGCGCACCTGGCTATGGGCACGCACTGGCGACACCGTGCGCTTAACCGCATAACACGGTGCCTGACCAGTGACGCGTTGCTTATAATAAGCACGAGGAGTGCGCTCAGGTCTGCTACCTGGCTTAGCCACACTCCTCTCTATCCCCCCCCCCKAAAAAAATCTGGGGTTGCCTCTCGTACCTGTCSCGCTGCCGTGCTGCCTCCTCATATCGCCGCCGCTCAGCTTTCGCTTCCTCCAGCTCAGCTTTGGGGCGGCGATACTCCCCAGCCTGTGCCCAGGGTCCTTCTCCGTTCAAAATCTCCTCCCATGTCCAGGAGTCCTGGGATTTCTGCTGCTGCTGTCGCTGCCCTTTTCCCCGCTGCTTGATCCTTTGGGGGTGGGTGATTCTGTACCGACAGTCATATTCTTCCTCCTCCTCGGACGAGGAGAGGAGAGAGGGATCAGATGACCAATGTGCAGCGAGGTATGTAGACATAATGAATTTATTAGACACGACGAACACTGACACGAACTATACTTGAATATTACAAAATAACAAACAAACAACGTAGACTGACCTGAACATGCAAACTACATATAACGAAGCACGCATGAACAGGAAAGAAACGAACGAACGAGACAGTACCGTGTGGTGCAATAAACACAGACACAGCGACAATCACCCACAAACAAACAATGTGAAACCACCTACCTTAATATGGTTCTCAATCAGAGGAGATGAAAACCACCTGCCTCTAATTGAGAACCATATCAGGTCACCCATTTACCAACATAGAAACACATAACATAGAAATGCCCACCCACACTCACGTCCTGACCGACTAACACATACAAAACAACAGAAAACAGGTCAGGAACGTGACAACTGTTGTGTCATCAGCAAACTTAATGATGGTGTTGGAGTCGTGCTAGGCCACGCAGTTGTGGGTGAACAGGGAGTACAGGAGGGGACTAAGCACGCACCCCTGAGGGGCCTAGCATCCGCGTCATCTGACCACTTCCGTATTGAGCAAGTCACTGGTACTTCCTGCTTTAGTTTTTGCTTGTAAGCAGGAATCAGTAGGATATAATTCCGGTCAGATTTGCTGAATGGAGGGCGATGGAGAGCTTTGTATGTGTCTCTGTGTGTGGAGTAAAGGTGGTCTAGAGTTTTTTTCCCTCTGGTTGCACATGTGACATGCTGGTAGAAATTAGGATTTAAGTTTGCCTGCATTAAAGTCCCTTGCCACTAGGAGCGCCGCTTCTGGATAAGCATTTTCTTGATTGCTTATGGCCTTACACAGCTTGTTGAGTGCGGTCTTAGTGCCAGCATCAGTTTGTGGTGGTAAATAGACGGCTATGAAAAATAGTGCATTCGGAAAGTGTTCAGACCCCTTCACCTTTTCCACATTTTGTTGCATTACAGCCTTATTCTAAAATGGATGAAATACATGTTTTTCCTCATCAATCTCCACACAATACCTCATAATGACAAAGCGAGAACAGGTTTTTAGAAATGTTTGCTCATTTATCAAACTTAAAAAACAGAAAAGTACTTATTTACATAAGTATTCAGACCCTTTGCTATGAGACTCAAAATTGAGCTCAGGTGCATCCTGTTTCCATTGATCATCCTTGAGATGTTTTTACAACTTGACTGGAGTCCACCTGTGATAAATTAAATTGATTGGACATGATTTGGAAAGGCACACACATGTCTATATAAGGTCCCACAGTTGACAGTACATGTCAGAGAAAAAACCAAGCCATGAGGCCAAAGGAATTGTCCGTAGAGCTCAGAGAAAGGATTATGTCAAGGCACAGATCTGGGGAAGGGTACCAAAACATTTCTGCAGCATTGAAGGTCCCCAAGAACACAGTGGCCTCCATCATTCTTCAAAGGAAGAAGTTTGGAACCACCAAAACTCTTCCTAGACCTGACCGCCCGGCCAAACTGAGCAATTGAGGGAGAAGGGCCTTGGTCAAAGAGGTGACAAAGAACCCGATGGTCACTCTGACAGAGCTCCAGAGTTCCTCTGTGAAGATGGGAGAACCTTCCAAAAGGACAATCATCTATGCAGCACTACACCAATCAGGCCTTTATGGTAGAGTGGCCAGATGGAAGCCACTCCTCAGTAAAAGCCTCATGACAGCCCGATTGGAGTTTGCCGAAAGGCACCTAAAGGTTTCTCAGACCATGACAAACAAGATTCCCTGGTCTGATGAAACCAAGATTGAACTCTTTGGCCTGAATGCCAAGCATCACATCTGGAGGAGACCTGGCACCATCCCTATGGTGAAGCATGGTGGTGGCAGCACCATGGTGTTTTTCAGCGGCAGGGACTGGGACACTAGTCAGGATCGAGGGAAAAATGAACAGAGCAAGGTACACAGAGGTCCTTGATGAAAACCTGCTCCAGAGTGCTCAGGACCTTAGACTGGGCTGAAGGTTCACCTTCCAACACGACAACGACCCTAATCACACAGCCAAGACAACGCAGGAGTGGCTTCGGGACAAGTGTCTGAATGTCCTTGAGTGTGCCAGCCAGAGCCCGGACTTGAACCTGATCTGACATCTCTGGAGAGACCTGAAAATAGCTGTGCAGCGACGCTACACCTCCAACTATACAAAGCTTGAGAGGATCTGCAGAGAAGAATGGGAGAAACTCCCCAAATTCAGGTGTGCCAAGCTTGTAGTGTCATACCCAAGAAGACTCAAGGCTATAATTGCTGCCAAAGGTTCTTCAACAAAGTACTGAATAACGGGTCTGAATACTTATGTAAATATGATATTTACGTTTTTTCTAAAAACCTGTTCTTGCTTTGTCATTATGGGGTATTGCGTGTAGATTGATGAGGAAAAAAACGAATGTAATCAATTTTAGAATAAGACTGTAACGTAACAAAATGTGGAAAAATGAAGGGGTCTGAATACTTTCCGAAAGCACTGTAGATGAAAACTCTCTTGGTAGATAGTGTGGTCTACAGCTTATCATGAATTACTGTACCTCAGGCGAGCAATACCTTGAGACTTCCTTAATATTAGACATCGCGCACCAGCTGTTATAGACACACACCACCACCCCTTGTCTTACCGGACGTAGCTGTTCTGTCCTGCCGATGCACGGAAAACTTGGTCAACTGTATATTATCCGTGTCATCGTTCAGCCACGACTCGGTGAAACATAATATATTACAGTTTTTAATGTCCCGTTGGTAGGATGGTCTCAAACAGAGCTCATCCAGTATATTCTCCAGTGATTGCACGTTGGCCAATAGAACGGATGGTAGAGGCAGGTTACCCACTCGTCAACTTATTCTAACAAGGCACCCCGATCTCCACCCCCTGTACCTCTGTCTTTTCTTTGTGAGAATGACAGGGATTGGGCCTGGTCTCGGAGAAATAGTATATCCTTCTAATCGGACTCATCAAAGAAAAAATCTTTGTCCAGTTAGAGGTGTGCAATCGCTGTTCTGATGTCCAGAAGCTCTTTTCGGTCATAAGAGATGGTAGCAGCAACGTTATGTACAAAGTAAGTTACAAACAATGTGAAAAAACAAACAAAATAGCCCAGTTGGAGCCCGTAAACGGCAGCCATCCCCTCCGGCGTCATTCTCAAGCATTCTCATTACACGCTATTAGCTTCTAAAGCCCACCAAGTGTTGCACCCACAGTGGAAAAAGTCTGCTCTGTTTTCCCTTAGGAACAGACTGAAAACGTTAATCCCCTCTATGAGCTATGAGTTGGGGCCTGCCAGAGGATCAGGGGCTACATTGCTCAGCTCACTGAAGGCAGAAATAGCGGTGGCGGCCCCAACTCACAGCTCATAGGGGGGGCCTGAGAAATGGTAGTCTTCATGTCCACACAGAAGTGAAAAGAAAAGTGAGATATTCTATGGACAAATATAACCTCCTGGGACTAAAGAACCATCCAGCAGCATAGCAGAGACGGAGGTACTAAATCAAAAGTGTCAGGGGTTCATTAATACGTTTTTGTTTTTCTCTTGGTGTCAACACTGTTATTTTATGAGCAAACAAAGTGTCTCACTTAACAGCTGTGACCCACCTGGGACATGGACATCGTGGAGGAAAGTATGTAAGGGGTAAATGCAGTAATAAGCCCATGGTCACCTTTCCAGGGCAAGTAGACCTGCATTGCAATGACAATGGGCTGGGGTGTGAAGCAGAGACAGGCAGGACATACACTCCTCATAAAAACCTGGCTCATCTTGGGCCCCCCGACTAGATCATGTCTAGATGGGATTCACATCTATACATACACACACGTGTGCGGCCTCTGACACACTATACAGGCACATGTGCTCATCAGACACACATACACATACAGTGACACACGTGCTGAATGTGGAAAAGTTCCAGTATGCTCAGAGAGAAGAGCTCAGAGTGATGTACTGTACTGTACCATGTGGGAGGGCTGTGGACTGCAGACAACTGATCCGCATCTTGTGTCTGATACTGTTTATGTCGGCTATTTATATTACATAAATTATTTCAGACTGGGATCAGTAAGCAAATATTTAATCTAATTCAGCACATGGAAAGCGGAACGGTAAGAAGTAGGGAGTTTAAAGCTATGAGTCTCTAAGAATAATAATAATAATAATACAAACTTTGTAGCTACCACAGTGTTGAAACCTCAGCTCGCCGCCATCACAGGAGGCAAAAATGAATTCCTGTTTCGAGATGCCAAAGGCTGTTAGAGTTAACTCCAGCGCTCCGGAGGTCTTCAATGAGAAGGGAACGGGGAGCCAAAATGACAGTTATTTTATGGAAGGAGCAGCTTGCACACAAATAGTGCACAAAAGAAAGGGAGAGTAGAGGAGAAGAATGTCTGAATGTTTTCATTTAAGACTGAGGAGGTGATTAAATCAGGGAAGATAAACATGTCCCTTGGAGACGGGCCTTAGAAACGCAATCAATATGTCTCTACTGCGATATAAAGAGGCATTCAGAAGGAGGAAGACAGGAGGAAAGGAGAGCTGCCTTTTCTCATTCCCATGACTGACCTGTCTGACTAAGAGTCAGGAGCCCAGGCTAACACCATTCACATCTGCCCTCATACTTTTGATAAACAGTCAAGCAGGCCGAGGAGTTTTAGTTACGTCCGTCTACCCTGCGACAGGTTTTAAATGCTGCTTCTCTTCCACTGAAGGGTTGTTGAGAACTGTGGTTGATGGGGATACAGTTAAAGTTACAGCAGCAGATGGAAAAACGCCACCAAAGTAGCACTTACCTAGCTCACGCCCCTAATGTAGCACAGTTATTTTGTTCGACAGCTGTACAGTAACATATAAAAAGAAAACAAAGCCCACACTATTTTAGCCATGAACACATTCTGGGACATGGAGCATCTCTCTCTCTCAGTGGTGCCCGGCCTGTAGGTAAGACTTTAGCACTGTGCTAACCACACAGCCCGGCCCCTACCCTACTCCACTCCTTGTGGTCCATATTGTCACCTCGTAGCCCTGATGTCACTGTTGACATCCATACGAATACCCACATAATTTCCCCTTCAAAATGGATGATCGCATTACCATCCTGAGACAGAAAACAGACTGAAGTGAAACAACAATCTGGTCCTGTGTGTTAGGTCTGTATAGGCTCCTGCTCCAGCTCCAGGCCAGGTTGTTTTTTATGCCTGCTAGCCTGAGGGAGATCCCCAGTGAGCACAAGGCATTCTGGGGTTAATGGGAAATCCTCCTCATTTCGCTCATACAGGGTGATTTATTCTTCCGACTTAAGTTGTAGCACATGTGTCTCGCATGGACATAACAGCATATCGGATATGACTGCTGCCACTATGCCATATGATTCATTTGTTAGGGAATGAAGCGGAATTGGGGGGCCCATCCAGTGGTCTGCCAACCCTTGTACTGTACACAGATGGGTACAGCACTGAAGCTTAAAATTATCTCCTACATGTCACACTGATGCCAAGAGTACCAGTAAAAAAAATATTTCTAGCCAATAACTGTCTGACCAGTGTATGTAAAAACAGCATCTGCCTTTGTAAAATCTCACTAGAATTCTTCAGAACTTGAAGGTAGAAGGACAAATCTGTGGGATGAATTAAGATCCATAGAAAGGGCAACAATCAGGATTTTACAACCTAACAGACTCCAAAATAGTGATTGTTTTTATTGAAATGTATTTCTGCCCTCCTTTTCTATTGTTCATCCCCATATCCAGTATCCACTTTGTGTCTATTCTTAGTTCTATTGTCTGTGGGATTATGGTGACATGTTTTCTTTTATCGCTGCTACAGCACCTTGAGTGTACGTCACCTCTACTGTATCCACTACTATCTAACACTGCAACACTATCTATCTCCTCAGCTTTATGCTGGATGTGTACAGTACTTACTGGCACAGTGTTCTGCTGTGACAATAAATGGTCATCCTGAAGTTGTCGGTCTCCTTAGAGAAAGAAAACACATCTTTTAATCGAGCCATTGTGGATGTTCAAACTTTCTTTCTTGTGTCAATATTTTCAAGAGTTTATATATTTGTCCTTGAACGTATCAGCACATATATTACCGTAGCAGGTCTTATCTGAAAAGTGTGAACCTTAAGCAACTTCCTGATAAGATGAAGGCTAGTTAGACAATAGAGAAAGTATTTCCACTCATGAAAAACATCTTGATCCACTTTTCCAGTGGTCTCCAGTGCCACTGATTGGAGGATAAAGATAAAGAGGTAAAGACGCTATATACAATGTGACATGTGGTTGTTGTGGCTACAGTGGAACAGCTAAATAATCAGTGTATTTGAAGTCAATCTGAACAGAAGTCATGTTACGTGTGTCTTCATGTTCATCAGGTTATGTTAAGTTAGACCTGGTAGGAACACAACTGAAACAGCTGTTGTGTTTCCTATAAGGAAGGAGGGACCGATTTTGACAGCTCACACACACACATGCATCCAATCAAACCCAGAGGTAGAGGGGTCAAATTTGAGGCTGCTAAAACCAACAAAACATCTGAGGGTGGAGATATAAATCTGACAAAGGCAATATTAGTCAGAGGAGGATAAATGAGACCTTTCAAAGAGGAGAATGTGAAGGCATCTCTCCACAGGCCGGTGCAGTACCAACCTGGGGGTTGAGCTCAGCTCTGGACCCCCGTCCCACCCCCAGGACTGCATCACTCCTTCAGCTGATCTAGCTCTCATTTAGACCAATCGTGTTAGGTCTGTGCTCTGTGGTGCTGCTCTCTGATCCTCACCCAGCAGCTTCTACTGTAATCCACATAGCAGAGCTCCCTCCCTCCCTCCTCCCTCCCTCCCTCCCTCCCTCCCTCCCTCCCTCCCTCCCCCTCCCCCTCCCTCCCTTCCACCACCACAACAAATAACTCACCTCAGCTGACAGGTAACTCAGAGTGAAACATGAGGTGCTATGTCTCATCTTTCTCAAGGTGGTGTGAATGAGAATCAAATTAATTTTGATTCGCGACAAATAAATAATTTTATGAAACTTTCTGTGAATGTCAATGAGATTAAACATATTGATATTTACTATCATTTTTCTAATATTCTTTGTAATAAGATAACGCTTAGGATTTCATGTATTATTACCCTGGTATGCAGTGTTGGGAGTAACGGATTTCATGTAATTCAAAAGACGGTAACTATAATCCATTACGTAACCAGCAAAAATATTGAAATCAGATACAGATACTTTTGAAAACCTAGACGATTACTCAAAGATTACTTTAAATTCAGAAATTCAGAATGACATTCAAATCAGCATTAAAAAAGGCACAAATATAAGTTTCTCCAACTGAGCAAGTCTAACCACAAGTCAGAGACCACTATGATGACACACCAACTGTGTTTGATGTATCGCGGGAAAAGAGCAGGAATAGCTTTTGTAGCTGACAGTCCAAGCTATGCCTTCCAATGGTGCGACTGCTGTCGGCATCCAAAGATTAACAACTTGAATAAATGCTTGGAGGTAAGGATGACAGCAGTGGTGTAGTCTACGGTACGATATCACTATTATTGATATCTACATAGCGCATTGATGGGAATCACACTGCTGCTCTCTCATTTAGCTATTTGTGCCTTACGGATTGTGGATGGCTGTTCACAAATCTAAATGTGTATTGGAACCCAATAATGGTTTAATTCAAGAAGTTTAAGCTGCCTATCAGTCATTGTTTTTGAAACCAGTGGACAGCCAGTGAAAAATGCGCTTTTGCAACAGCTGCATAGCATGGATCCCAGCCTGTGGAATCAACTGGGGCTTTTATTGCTCAATCTAATTCATACTGATAAAAAACTAAAAAATCACATGCTCAAACTCACACACTTTTGATAGACTTAAAGGGCAATCTGTAGTTGCTACATCCATTTTTGGACTTCGATACATATATATACACTGCTCAAAAAAATAAAGGGAACACTTAAACAACACAATGTAACTCCAAGTCAATCACACTTCTGTGAAATCAAACTGTCCACTTAGGAAGCAACACTGATTGACAATACATTTCACATGCTGTTGTGCAAATGGAATAGACAAAAGGTGGAAATTATAGGCAATTAGCAAGACACACCCAATAAAGGAGTGGTTCTGCAGGTGGTGACCACAGACCACTTCTCAGTTCCTATGCTTCCTGGCTGATGTTGGTCACTTTTGAATGCTGGCGGTGCTCAGGTAGTGCAGCTCATCCAGGATGGCACATCAATGCGAGCTGTGGCAAGAAGGTTTGCTGTGTCGTCAGCGTAGTGTCCAGAGCATGGAGGCGCTACCAGGAGACAGGCCAGTACATCAGGAGACGTGGAGGAGGCCGTAGGAGGGCAACAACCCAGCAGCAGGACCGCTACCTCTGCCTTTGTGCAAGGAGGAGCAGGTGGAGCACTGCCAGAGCCCTGCAAAATGACCTCAGCAGGCCACAAATGTGCATGTGTCTGCTCAAACGGTCAGAAACAGACTCCATGAGGGTGGTATGAGGGCCCGACGTCCACAGGTGTGGGTCCGTGCAGGACTTTTGGCAATTGCCAGAGAACACCAAGATTGGCAAATTCGCCACTGGCGCCCTGTGCTCTTCACAGATGAAAGCAGGTTCACACTGAGCACATGTGACAGACGTGACAGAGTCTGGAGACGCCGTGGAGAACGTTCTGCTGCCTGCAACATCCCCAGCATGACCGGTTTGGCGGTGGGTCAGTCATGGGGTGGGGTGGCATTTCTTTGGGGGCCGCGACAGCCCTCCATGGGCTCGCCAGAGGTAGCCTGACTGCCATTAGGTACCGAGATGAGATCCTCAGACGCCTTGTGAGACCATATATCGTGGTGCGGTTGGCCCTGGGTTCCTCCTAATGCAAGACAATGCTAGACCTCATGTGGCTGGAGTGTGTCAGCAGTTCCTGCAAGAGGAAGGCATTGATGCTATGGACAGGCGCCGCCCGTTCCCAGACCTGAATCCAATGAGCACATCTGGGAATCACATGTCTCGCTCCATCACCAACGCACGTTGCACCACAGACTGTCAGAGTTGGCGGATCTTTAGTCCAGGTCTGGGAGGAGATCCCTCAGGAAACCATCCACCACCTCATCAGGAGCATTGCCCAGCGTTGTAAGGGAGGTCATACAGGCACGTGGAGGCCACACACACTACTGAGCCTCATTTGACTTGTTTTAAGGACATTACATCAAAGTTGGATCAGCCTGTAGTGTGGTTTTCCACTTTAATTTTGAGTGTGACTCCAAATCCAGACCTCCATGGGTGATAAATTTGACATTTTGTGTTGATCATTTTGATAATTTTTTTGTGATTTTGTTGTCAGCACATTCAAACATATGTAAGAAAAAAGTATTTAATAAGAATATTTCATTCATTCAGATGTAGGATGTGTTATTTTAGTGTTCCCTTTATTTTTTTGAGCAGTGTATATATCCATTGATTCTTGAAGAATATAACTCATAAATGCCTCATGAGCTTTAGTTCAACTGTCACACTCCAAAATATAAGCTTGTTTTTCTCCAATGTTTGTAAACATTGTAAATGTAAACAAACACAGTATAGCCTTATAACATGGTTAAAACATACATTTTGATATCATGGATTGTCAGTCCTTGCATCCATAGCTCTGTCTATTAATCTGAGAGGTGTTACATTTCTGCCCATCCCTCAGCTGCATATTATCAAGATATCAAAGTTTCACCAACAAAAAGGTAAACAATAGGCCTATAGCAAATGCAGCATATGGCATTAATTTGTTACATGTAAATAGCACTTTTCAGTAGCGCTGAAAGCGTTCCATTCATTGAGCGCAGCATTTATTTTTCAACTCGAATCAATGAGCCCAATCAGTCCTCCATGACAGCAAAATCATAAACAACAGAGTAGGGCTGGCTAATATGTCCTTAGTTTTGGGGGTTATGCTCAGGTAAAACAATTTGGTTAATCTATACTTCCATGCATCCAAGAGCTATCCTTGAAGCTCAAGGGGAATACCATTTATTGGAATGACTGGAATTCTGATAGACTTTGGTTTTTAATGTAAATATATCATTTAATCGTATTGTTATATGTAGTAGAAAGCGATGGCTTAGAAGAAGCCTACATAACCAACCCATAAAGTAAAATGTAACATCCATATGTGGCCGTCTATGTAAACTTTAACATTGATTTATCCTGCAATAGATGTCGTTCAATTGATGTCATACATTTTTGTCTTCTAATGCCTCTTAAGAGGAAAATAATCTAAAAGTACCTGAATGTAATCAGATTACGTTACTGAGTTTGGGTAATCCAAAAGTTACGTTACTGATTACAATTTTGGACAGGTAACTAGTAACTGTAACGGATTANTATATCATTTAATCGTATTGTTATATGTAGTAGAAAGCGATGGCTTAGAAGAAGCCTACATAACCAACCCATAAAGTAAAATGTAACATCCATATGTGGCCGTCTATGTAAACTTTAACATTGATTTATCCTGCAATAGATGTCGTTCAATTGATGTCATACATTTTTGTCTTCTAATGCCTCTTAAGAGGAAAATAATCTAAAAGTACCTGAATGTAATCAGATTACGTTACTGAGTTTGGGTAATCCAAAAGTTACGTTACTGATTACAATTTTGGACAGGTAACTAGTAACTGTAACGGATTACATTTAGAAAGTAACCTACCCAACCCTGCTGGTATGTAAATAGTAGCTTGGTCTTGGCAGTCCTCAAAGAAGTATTATGTGCCACGTAACAGTACTGCATAAATAAACCAGCAGCACATCCAGAAGAAGTAGGCAGTCGTTGGCCGCCCTTACAAAGTCAGGGGCAATTTATGATCTCTACGTGACCCGCTGCAGTTAGTACAGGCCGATATTAAATCACACCACTCGTAATTGATTCATTTCAGACGGCTCCCTAATCGTGCCATAGACTGGSTCCTGGCAGACAGACCTTATACTAGGCCGTAACCCCAAGAGGCCTCTCACATACCCCTCAGTGATAAAGGTCCCCAGTGGGAGCAGAGCTGGGATTAAGGAGGCTTTATGCTTCATGTTTGTCAGACGTACAGCTCAGGCAGCTAATGACCGCTTCTTCATAAATCTCCCCCTGGCCTGCCTGGGACCTGGCTGGCTCAGAGTTCTGGATGGGAATTCCTCCTGTCTTGATCAGACACATCCTCTCTTCTCTAAGCTCCAAACCAACCTGCCTCCTGTCCTATTTATAATAACAAAAAATCAATTCTCAGACAGGTAGCGTCTGTGCTCTGACGTGGAGGGCAAAGCATTCTAAGGCACACATAGGCCAAGGGATCATTTGATTGGATGCATCAATCACTATTAGGAGGCCATCTGCACATTGACACATACAGCCAATGAAATGGGTACGCCCCCCTGGTACGATTTAAGACAACGTTGATCCCACTTATCATTGAACGAGACACTCCTGACATTGTGCAATAAAATACATTAAACCCAATAACGTCTGACTATGTCTGTAGCAAGCCATTTCAATTTAGCACCCTGTTCCATATCGGTAGGAATTCCACAGTAGGGGAAGACTGGAAACACATGTGGTTACAGGAGCTTCAAGAGATGCTGCTGCCTGCTCTGATGCTCTGCTCTTAACGTGGGCCAGACCAGGGACCAACAGAGGCCTTGCTTTTATCACCCCTACCTGTCTGGGTTATCTTTAGGGCTTCTGGGGGACATGATGGAGAGGTGGGGAGCAGAGGGGAGCCAAAATCAGAGGTAGTAGGGAAGACAAGGAAAGAAAAGAGACTGCTGTAGAGTCTCCGAGGGAGACAGGCTGTCAATCACAGGTGGGAAAAGCTTTGACTTTTACACTCACACCTCACCTGGATGTCAGGCTTTGATGCCGACCCCTCCATGTGAGACCACCAATGTGGTCTGATTTGACATTTCACGCTGTCACTCAAGATTATATTACATGCTGTCTGTCTGTGGATGTACAGTAACAAGACACTTCACTGAGGCCTCAGTTGATAAACCTATATCCCACTAGCACTGATGGAGAGGCTTTGCAGGGACAGTGTTGGGTAAAGAAGTGGGGGCAGGTGTAAAGGCGTGCAGAACCATGGGTGAGAACAGAGGCTGTGGTGTCTATTGTCTGGGGTTGCTGTAGTCCAGGGGTGGAGCCCTCTGCTCTGTAACTCAGTATCTGTGAAAGTGTGGGTTCTTAATCCTAGGGACGCATCTCCCTTTCAGCAGGGCTTTGCAGAATAGCAGCAGAGGTGAGCTGGAGCTGGGACTGATGCCCAGGGCTTGGGCTGATATCTAGTACAGTAAACCACGGAATATAATACACATCATGTAGTGTCTGCTTGTCTCCAAGAGTTAACCTGAGCTCTGAAGTCACCTCTGACTACTTAAACAACTCCCAGAGTCAAATCTTTCAAGGTGTAGTCCACAACGTTTCCCATACGCTCCCTCCAGGGGATCATTAAAGGAGCAGACCATTAGGTTCCCTCACGCTCCTCTACATGTTCCTGTTTTGGAGGCACTGTCTGTATACCATAAACAGTTTCCTGACTGACTCTCTGTTGCCATATTTACATGTGCCGTTGTGATTTGTCAGTCAACAACAGGTCTGTTTAATTGTCTGCCCTCTGTTGACAGAATGTGTTGTTGGAAAACATGACCAATGTAAACAAGAGTTTTCCCTGTTAGTTAATTAACACTATCAACGTTTCCCTTTACTGTGGCAATTGTGATCGAAAACACAATATTAGCTACTTTAAATGCAATATACCAAAACAAAACAAACTATGCACAACGCATCAGAGTAGGATTCTATGGCATTGACATGCAAGACTCAGCCCTAACTCTACACAGACCTGTGCGGAATAACCAATCAGAGCTGCAGTAGGCCTATATGCAAATAGACCATATGGATCTGTGAATTTAAACTGGACAGTTTACGGCATGCGCTTGTTTTGAGATCAAAGCGAGACCTGCATGTAGCCACATGCGCACATTTTGTTAATATCCTTTGCTAGTTAGTGAGTTATTAGCCCACTTATAGATCATTTGTAGTCAGCAATACGGGAGTGATTGCTTAAGAAGCTCTGTGGTACAAATATAGAAAGAGTGAGAGAGAGAGATTGAAAGACACCCCAGATGTGATAAAAAGAATAAGGAAAGGATTTTTGGGTAGTCAGCAATACGGGAGGGATTGCTTTCTACAAGAGCACAAACATGTACATTCCTAGTGTCACGATCGTGTGGGAGGACGGACCAAGATGCAGCGGAATATGAATACATCTTCTCTTTATTTGACGACGAATGAAACACAAAACGAAAACACTTACACAAACTATACAAAACAACAAACGATCGTGAAGCTAAAAACGTAGTGCACACACACAGGCTACAAACGTTCTACATAGACAATTACCCACAAAATACCTAAAGCCTATGGCTACCTTAAAATTGGCTCCCAATCAGAGACAACAATAACCAGCTGTCTCTGATTGAGAACCAAATCAGGCAACCATAGACTTTTCTAAACACCATACACTCAACCATGACATAACTAGACACATACACTCAACACAAACCCATAACACTAAAACCAACACCCCTTTACCATATAAACACCCAAAACACAACATATCCATGTCACACCTGACCTAACTAAAATAATAAAGAAAACAAAGAATCTAAGGCCAGGCGTGACATAACCCCCCCTTAAGGTGCGAACTCCGGGCGCACCAGCACATAGTCTAGGGGAGGGTCTGGGTGGGCTTCCTTCCACGGCGGCGGCTCCGGCACTGGTCGTGGTCCCCACCCCACATAGTCACTACCCGCTTTCCTAAACCCACTGGAATAAGGGGCAGCACCGGACTAAGGGGCAGTACCGACTAAGGGGCAGCACCAGGATAAGGGACAGCACCAGGATAAGGGGCAGTACCAGGATAAGGGCATAACAGGATAAGGGGCCAGTACAGATAAGGGGCAGTACCAGGATAAGGGGCAGCACCCAGGCTGAGGAACGGATCTGGCTGAACGGCTCTGGCGGATCCTGGCTGTACGGCTCATGGCTGGCGACGATCTGGCTGCTCATGCTGGTGACGGATCTGGCTGCTCATGCTGGCTGACGGATCTGGCTGCTCATGGCTGGCTGACGGATCTGGCTGCTCATGGCTGGCTGACGGATCTGGCTGTCATGGCTGGCTGACGGATCTGGCTGCTCATGGCTGGTGACGGATCTGGCTGCTCATGGCGCTGACGATCTGGCTGCTCATGGCCGGCTGACGGCTCTGGACGCTCATGGCTGCTGACGGCTCTGGACGCTCTGGCTGCTGACGGCTCTGGCAAGATCCTGTCTGGTTGGCGGCTCTGGCAGATCCTGTCTGGTTGGCGGCTCTGGCAGATCCTGTCTGGTTGGCGGCTCCTGGCAGATCCTGTCTGGTTGGCGGCTCTGGCAGATCCTGTCTGGTTGGCGCTCTGGCAGATCCTGTCTGGTTGGCGCTCTGGAGATCCTGACTGACGAACGGCTCTAGCGGCTCCTGACTGACGAACGGCTCTGACGGCTCGGGACAGACGGGCGGCTCTAATGGCTCGGGACAGACGGATGGCTCAGATGGCGCTGGGAGACGATGGTCAGATGGCGCTGGGAGAACGGATGGCTCGATGGCGCTGGGGAGACGGATGGCTCAGTATGGCGCTGGGGAGACGGATGGCTCAGATGGCGCTGGGAGACGGATGGCTCAGATGGCGCTGGGGAGACGGGCAGCTCTGGCCGGCTGAGGCGCACTGTAGGCCTGGTGCGTGGTGCCGGCACTGGTGGTACCGGAATGGGGGCACGCACTTCAAGGCTAGTGCGGGGAGCAGCACAGGATGCACAGGACTCTGGAGACGCACAGGAGGCTTGGTGCGTGGCGTAGGCACTGGTGGTAATGGCTGGAGACACGCACCATTGGACGAGTGCGTGGAGGAGGAACAGGGCTCTGGAGACACACTGGAAGCCTGGTGCGTGGTGTAGCACTGGTGGAACTGGCTGGGGCGGAGGTGGCGCCGGAAATACCGGACCGTGCAGGCGTACTGGCTCCCTTGAGCACCGAGCCTGCCCAACCTTACCTGGTTGAATGCTCCCCGTCGCCCGACCAGTGCGGGGAGGTGGAATAACCCGCACCGGCTATGTAGGCGAACCGGGGACACCATGCGTAAGGCTGGTGCCATGTAAGCCGGCCCGAGGAGATGTACTGGTGGCCAGATAGGTAGAGCCGGCTTCATGGCACTTGGCTCAATGCTCAATCTAGCCTACCAGTGCGGGAGGTGGAATAACCGCACTGGGCTATGCACACGTACAGGAGACACGTGCGCTCTACTGCGTAACACGGTGTCTGCCCGTACTCCGCTCTCCACGGTTAGCCTGGGAAGTGGGCGCAGGTCTCCTACCTGCCCTCGGCCCACTACCTCCTAGCCCCCCCAAGAAATTTTTGGGTAGTACTCACGGGCTTCCAGCCTTGCTCCGTGCTGCCTCCTCATATCGCCGCCTCTCTGCTTTCGCTGCCTCCAGCTCAGCTTTGGGACGGCGATATTCTCCAGGTTGAGCCCAAGGCCCTTTCATCCAATATCTCCTCCCATGTCCAAGAATCCTTGATGCCTTGCTCCTGTTGCCGCTTGTCACGCTGCTTGATCCTTTGGTGGGTAATTCCTGTCACGATCGTGTGGAGAGACGGACCAAGATGCAGCGGAATATGAATACATCTTCTCTTTATTTGACGACGAAGATGAACACAAAACGAAAAACTTACACAAACTATACAAAACACAAACGATCGTGAAGCTAAATAACGTAGTGCACACACACAGGCTACAAACGTTCTACATAGACAATTACCACAAAATACCTAAAGCCTATGGCTACCTTAAATATGGCTCCCAATCAGAGACAACAATAACCAGCTGTCTCTGATTGAGAACCAAATCAGGCAACCATAGACTTTTCTAAACACTACACTCAACCATAGACATAACTAGACACATACACTCAACACAAACCATACACTAAAACCAACACCCCCTTTACCATATAAACCCCAAACACAAACATATCCCATGTCACACCCTGACCTAACTAAAATAATAAAGAAACAAAGAAATCTAAGGCCAGGGCGTGACAA
>NC_036863.1:24975394-25022972 GCF_002910315.2 Salvelinus sp. IW2-2015 | reverse complement strand
TTCTACAAGAGCACAAAACATGTACATCCTGTCACGATCGTGTGGAGAGACGGACCAAGATGCAGCGGAATATGAATACATCTTCTCTTTATTTGACGACGAAGATAACACAAAACGAAAACACTTACACAAACTATACAAAACAAAACGATCGTGAAGCTAAATAACGTAGTGCACACACACAGGCTACAAACGTTCTACATAGACAATTACCCACAATACCTAAAGCCTATGGCTACCTTAAATATGGCTCCCAATCAGAGACAACAATAACCAGCTGTCTCTGATTGAGAACCAAATCAGGCAACCATAGACTTTTCTAAACACCTACACTCAACCATAGACATAACTAGACACATACACTCAACACAAACCCATACACTAAAACCAACCCCCTTTACCATATAAACACCCAAAACACAAACATATCCCATGTCACACCCTGACCTAACTAAAATAATAAAGAAAAAAAGAAATCTAACCAGGGCGTGACTAACCCCCCTTAAGTGCGAACTCCGGGCGCACCCACATATGTCTGGGGAGGGTCTGGGTGGGCTTCCTTCCACGGCGGCGGCCGGCACTGGTCGTGGTCCCCACCCCACCATAGTCACTACCCGCTTTCCTAAACCCACTGGAATAAGGGCAACACCGACTTAAGGGGCAGTACCGGACTAAGGGCATAACAGGTAAGAGACAACCAGGATAAGGCAGTACCAGGATAAGGCGTACAGATAAGAGCAGTACGATAAGGGCAGTACCAGATCCTAGACTTTGAAAAGAGAGTCAGGTAAAGAGCTGTTTTTGTCTTAAAGGGGCAGTGTTGTATTTTGAGACTAATTAATGGTATCGAAATAATAATGCATTTTATTTTGTAAAGTGGTTTCTTGCATCAAACAACACAACAACATTTTTGTCACTTCCTTGTCTGAAGGACAAGTGGATAAACAGGTTAATGTCAAGCCCTGCATGTTTTTTAAAAGTCTCATGAAATGTAGGCCTACATTGAACACCACACATTGGCTGCTACTGTAGGCTGAATGATAGAACAGCTATTTCCATGTTAAAATGTTATGGAATGCATTTTCTCCATTTTGTTTTATGGTAGGCCACTCTGGTAGGCTTACACAGTGTTCACAGTAAATGCACGCTGGAAGTTGCACAGAATGTTTGTGCTCAGCAGACCTGAAATTTGCTCAGTATTGAAAAAAATTGGAGGGAACATAGGTCAACATATATAGTAATTTGTGTCAAAATAATTAATTTGCCTTATCATGAAATAGCAGGTCAAAGCCTTGTCTTCCTATGTGATCGCTTCCCCAAGATAGAAAGAGAACTCRTCTAACCAACACCAAAAGTGCGAGCAAAGTGTTTCCAGAGGATCTAGACAAACACACATTCCATAGTCCATATCCCTATCAAAGGCGGCTGTGAGGACATTCTATGGAATACAGTAACACTATCAGACATCTTTATCGAAAACAACAATGATATAATAGCATTCTATCCTACCGAGAAATAGCTTTCCTCAGATAATCCAATAAACAATATAGCATGGAATGTCAACCCTCACTTTCTGCATGAGGCGTTCATACTGTGTCCAATTGCAGTGTAAAACCAGTAATGACAGTGAAGTTAATAGCGTGATAGTTCTATTATATTATTAAAGGAAGGGTGAAAAATATCCATTTCGAGGGTTTCTAATGGACCACTAGTGTGACAAAGACAGCATTAAACCCTGGAATGTTCTAGGAATCATTTACAACCTTGACATGTTATACTTCTGCTAAACAATCTTGTTGCATTCTTTATGGTGGATCAAAATCAAATCATTACAAAGGGAGCAAGGGGATACTCTGCTATGCAGTAAGAGCAGGTAAGTCTCTATACATTAGAAGGGAGGAAGCAGGAGGATGTGAGAATCTTGTCTGTGACTAACTGTTGTGGCCCATCTTTCACCAGTGAGAGATAGGCCTATCTTTTAATAAGGAGCCACACAGTGACAGACAATAGCAAGTATTTCTCAGTACTCTTCAAAAGGCCCCAAAATCCTTTCTCCCTTATTCTGTTTTATCACATCTGGGGTGTCTTTCAATCTCTCTCTCTCACTCTTTCTATATTTGTACCACAGAGGCTCTTAATGCTGGCTCATCCCCCTTATGCAATGCTGCTGGATTTCAGTTCTTGAATAACAACAATTTTTTGGGGTTCGTCTCTCTGAAAAGTTGGTCAGAGAAGTGAGTGTGAACATAGCGTGTGGAATGAGTGGTGTCTGCCGAATGAGTGGCCGCAGAGCAGAGCAGAGCTGGAGCCAAGGAGCAAATCGCTGGAAGGGTCCAAAGTTACAGAGCCATGGCATGTTCCTCCCCCTGATGGAAACTAGGCCATATGGAACTCCAGATTGATATGGAATGCCTGGACCACAGAGCCTTCTCAACCTCCATAGCACCCAACTGAGGGTGTGTAGTGTGTGTAGTGTGTGTGTGTGTGTGTGTGTGTGTGTGTGTGTGTGTGTGTGTGTGTGTGTGTGTGTGTGTGTGTGTGTGTGTGTGTGTGTGTGTGTGTAGGAGTTTGGCAAATAATGAATATGTGTGAGGGAAAATTAAACAAGGCTTCAATACAGACTGCCATGAAAGTTGCAACTGAAGGGTAACACAATGTGGATTACACAGCTTTCCTCTGCTTGCTCAAATGCTTTGCAAAATACTCTATACATTAAACAAATCACATGTTTCTCTTTGCTGGATGCTTAGTGAGTCTAAAATGTACTGTTCTGCACCATTACTCAAAGCTGAATCAATAAAATACTACATCATATGTTTCCTTCTATGTCTCTATGTCTATGTCTAATGTACTAGCTTTTCAATGGCAGGAAAATCTATCTTTTTATTCATCCTATGATTTGATCCAAGATGTTTATGTATTCTGCAGAGAGTGCCAAAATTTCGCAGCAAGCAAGTGAATAGAAACAATCCACAGACAACATGACAACTAAGGAGGAATGGAGGGAAATGGGGAATAGGCAAAAGGACAAATGGCAGGCAGAGAACTGCTAATCCGGGCCTAGCTGAGACTGAAATTACTATAGTGGAAGAGGAGGACCAATGAATGAGCGGTGATGTGAGTTGACCCTGAGGAACCTCACAGAATTAAATAAAACACTATTTTATATCAGTGTATGTAAAATATTATGTTCTAGTAATACATTATATTGCATCTTTATGGTGAACCTTGGCTTCTACAGAGCACGTTTCCCCCCATCAGACCACAAGCCTGATCTGATTGGGTTCCTGACTACTATTAATGGAGCCCTATCAGATCCAACTGCACTCTAAGGCCCAGAGGATACTGGGCTGGCTGAACCCCATGTGGCAGTTGGATACTTGGGGATGGATTTGTGTGTGCATTAAGAATGCTGATGAAGATGTTAGCAATGACAATGTTTCCTCAGTTATTTACTTAAATCTCTTCTTTTGGCTTAAGAAGCAGCATCTCTAATAATATAGTAAACTCTCAGATTTGGAAGTTGAATACAGGGAGCATGTCCCAGGATGACTTGGCCACTGAATTGTACTTTCATAGACGTTTGACAAGTCTGCAAGAAGACCAGAGAGGTTTGTAATACATTAAACTGACACATTGATGAATGGTTGCTGAAAATAATAATCCCAGATACATATCTAAAACCAACTGTTGGGTTTGGCCATCTAGGGCGGTCTGCCGCGGCATATAGATGTGCATAGCAACCGGGAGGATGGAGAAAAAAATACATTCACAGCATATTTATCAGCCAAGGGAAATATTGTATTATTTCTGAAAAGATATCTACATATACAGTGGCTTGCGAAAGTACTCACCCCCCTTGGCATTTTTCCTATTTTGTTGCCTTACAACCTGGAATTAAAATTGATTTTTGGGGGGGTTTGTATCATTTGACTTTCACAACATGCCTACCACTTTGAAAATGCTAAATATTTTTTACTGCGAAACAAACAAGAAACTGCTCCAGCTCCTTCAAGTTGGATGGGTTCCACTGGTGTACAGCAATCTTTAAATCATCCCACAGATTCTCAATTGGATTGAGTTCTGGGCTTTGACTAGGCCATTCCAAGACATTTAAATGTTTCCCCTTAAACCACTCGAGTGTTGCTTTAGCAGTATGCTTAGGGTCATTGTCCTGTTGGAAGGTGAACCTCCATCCCAGTCTCAAATATCTGGAAGACTGAAACACGTTTCCCTCAAGAATTTCCCTATATTTAGCACCATCCATCATTCTTTCAATTCTGACCAGTTCCTAGTCCCTGCTGATGAAAAACATCCCCACAGCATGATGCTGCCACCACCATGCTTCACTGTGGGGATGGTGTTCTCGGGGTGATGTGAGGTGTTGGGTTTGCACCAYAGATAGCGTTTTCCTTGATGATCAAAAAGCTACATTTTAGTCTCATCTGACCAGAGAACCTTCCATATTTTTGGGGAGTCTTCCACATGCCTTTTGGCGAACACCAAACGTGTTTGCTTATATTTTTCTTAAAGCAATAGCTTTGTTCTGGCCACTCTTCCGTAAAACCCAGCTCTGTGGAGTGTATGGCTTAAAGTGGTCCTATGGACAGATACTCCAATCTCCGCTGTGGAGCTTTACAGCTCCTTCAGGGTTATCTTTGGTCTCTTTGTTGCCTCTCTGATTAATGTTTATTCCATGTGTAACTCTGTGTTGTTGTTTGTGTCGCACTGCTTTGCTTTATCTTGGCCAGGTCGCAGTTGTAAATGAGAACTTGTTCTCAACTAGCTTACCTGGTTAAATAAAGGTGAAATAAAATTTGTAAAAAATTAAATAAAAATGCCCTCCTTGCCTGGTCCGTGAGTTTTGGTGGGCTGCCCTCTCTTGGCAGGTTTGTTGTGATGCCATATTCTTTCCATTTAAAAAAAATAAAATGTAATGGTGCTCCGTGGGATGTTCAAAGTTTCAGATATTTTTTTATAACCCAACCCTGATCTGTACTTCTCCACAACTTTGTCCCTGACCTGTTTGGAGAGATCCTTGGTCTTCATGGTGTCGCTTGCTTGGTGGTGCCCCTTGCTTAGTGGTGTTGCAGACTCTGGGGCCTTTCAGAACATGTGTATATATACTGAGATCATGTGACAGATCATATGATACATAGATTGCACACAGGTGGACTTTATTTAACTAATTATGTGACTTCTGAAGGTAATTGGTTGCACCAGATCTTATTTAGGGGCTTCATAGCAAAGGGGGTGAATGCATTTGCACGCACCACTTTAAAAATCTTTTTTTTAATACGTTTTTGAAACAAGTTCTTTTTTAAATTTCACTTCACCAATTTGGACTATTTTGTGTCAAAATCAATTTAAATTACAGGTTGTAATGCAACAAAATAGGAAAAACGCCAAGGGGGATGAATACTTTTGCAAGGCACTGTATTTTAGGATGTAGTGCATCCCTGGAAATAATCAGAATTAATGTAACAGTTTTGAAAACATAGCTTTCTCTTGGCACAACTTATCCTGAGTATGGGGTAAGTTGAGCATAGGGACAGGGTAAGTTCAACCACCTTGGGGTAAATGAGTAATGGTGTCCTGGGACTGTGGCGGGTGAAAGTCAAAGATTAATTCATGGCAAGGGGGTGTGGTTTACTGTAAATCTTACATTTATGCCTACATTCATATACAGTATAGATCTCTCTGTTCAATATCACTTACCCTTCCATTTCTTGACCAGTTGTCTGGGACAGGCATGTTGTTTTGATGTGCCAATTTGTAGGCAACTTCTCTGCATTTGACGCTTCTAAGCCCATAAAACTGGTCCACAAGGTTCTTGATATGTTAGCAAGCTCAGACTCCATGTCATCAAATAAGACCTTATTGTGCCTCTTTTACTCTATCACAGCCTATCCTTCGCACAAGTTCATGTTTGTTTTCTTTTTTTGTCAAGGTTCCTCTTCAGTGTCATTCAGTAAATGTTTTCATCCCTTGCTGCTGCTTGAATGGACTTCTTCCCTTCTCTGACTTCCTTGGCTGCTCTCTCAAGGACCTCAAGGGGGATTAGACCGCTGCTTGTTTCACATTTGTATACACGGGGATGATGATGTCTGCTCTGTAACAATAAAAATGCACTATTTTGAGTTCATATGTTTGACACTGCAAAAATACTATGCATATTATGCATAAAACTGACTAAACGTAATCATTATTTGTATGGGGTATGGTGGCCAATAGCTCAACATACACCATGGCCATTGGCTCATGTGCAAAACAATCTTAACCCTTTGACGCGTACGATCACATATTTGTGATCCTTGTTGAATGGTCCCTGCAGTGTACGATCACATATTTGTGATCCTTGTTGAGTGGTCCCTGCAGTGTACGATCACATATTTGTGATCCTTGTTGAGTAGTCCCTGCAGTGTACGATCACAAACATGTGATTGGAACAGGAGCAACAGAACGTATGATACAAAAAACGCGTCTAAACAGCATTGTTGTCTGAAAAGCATCTAAACAATGTTTTGTACTGATGGGAAATAAAGGTCTTCACAACTTTATTCCTCAATTTCACCTTTTATTTTAAAAGATAAATGTGAACTTCATCATCCAAACATAACACGGTACACATCCACAGCTAAACTCATTCCATAAACCAGTCTAAATAACAGGTTGCGCTGACAAAAAAAAACAATAAGTTATTGACCTAACAGCTAGACTTGTTTACAATGTACCACATCTCTGGTAAGCACAAGAGAGAAATGTAATGTTGTTTAGAAAAGAGATGAGTGTCAGCTAAGCTAACAGAAGCTAAATTATTTTTGATGGCAGCAATGTTTATTTATGTTTGACCTGGCGAAAACTCTCTAATTCCAGAATGCCATTCACTATAAGACACAAATAAACAAAGTCAAAGATGGCTGCGCTCATTTCCTGAAAAATATAGTCACTTTTCAGCATATAACAAATCGTCAATGTACATGTTACAGTGTATACAAGACCAGGAGCACATGACTTGACAAGTTGTTTACCGTTTTTGACAAATAACAAAGCAAGGGGGGGTTTGTGGGGGGTTTTCAAGTCCATGGGGTGTAGAAATGGGTGAAGGTATCGTGGGGGGATGGGGGGGATTTATCAATAAATGGGGGGCAAACACAAGAGAAGTTTATACGATAAATAAAAATAAAACCCCTGGAAAGAGAGGTCTGAGCTGGCATCCCTGAAGTACTAAAGTTACAATCTGATGCCGCGTTCAAAACAACTAGGAACTTGGAAATCTCCAACTTCCGACTTCAGTACGTTCAAGACAACTGGGAACTGGAAAAAAAACGAGCTCCGACTAGGAAAAATCATTTTGAACGGTCATACAACTCAGAATTCTTCTTTCTAGAGGTCTGACTTGCCGACCTGAAGATCATTGACGTCATGATTTTACCTAGTATCTTTCAGAGTTCACAGTTGTCTTGAAAGCACCATAAGTCAGTTAAGTGAACTATCCCTTGTTATAACGTCTTTGGTCTGACAGACACTTACGTGACAACCAGAATGCATTGTATGATGTCAACAAACATGGCGCCACACATAGCCGGCAAATAGCTTAACATTAGCTCATCATAATCAGTACAACATTCAAAAAAGTATTTCACACACATCATATGTGTCCATTACAATCTATGCAATAATCAGAATGCATGATTTGTTACCAGTACTTGAAAACATGTGAATAAATCCATACATACATACATACGGTGTGCTACTGCAGAAACGACAATAGAAAATAAGCCACTTACTTTGATAGGAATGCACACATGTCCAAAGTCCAATTTGTAAGGAAAACAACCAATGCAGGCGACAGCCAGAAAATGTGCTGGGGGAAAACGTTTGTGAAAGGCCTGTTCTGACTAGAGATCCGCAATGTCTTCATACTTGATCTGGGGAAACACGAGGGAAGTGCTTGGGATCTCGATGAAGAGAGAAGTTTGTTCGGCTCAGAGGAGCCTCAAACATAAATTGTCTGCAACAGTGAAATGGGCTACTTCTTATGTGAATTAACGAGGCGGAACACACCTCAATTCAAACTGTGGTTAGAAAATAATTAGAAATTGACAAGTTGAAACATAGATAATTAGCAGGCAGCGTTCCTTGGTTTGAGGACAGAGCGGGTAACTGTCCTGTTGCGTAACAATCACATTTTGGAACAGTGAGAGTATTCTGACATCACGCAAATGAAAAAARTCACGCAGGTGCGACGGTTAGAGATATTTGGAACTCACACGTGAAAAGGTTAAAACTATCTACTTTGGTTTAGATACACGCATCACGAAACCTATAACATACGGAAATATATAGTTCGTGAAAATCTGTCTTTTGGACCTAACTTGCTTACCACTTTTTACATGTAGTTTCTTCGTTCACAGACTCCATGACCTCTTCCTAAATATTTAGTCACATAGAAACAACTAACTCTTTGGCTCCACTTACCCCACTCTCTCCTACTGTACTTCAGAGGGCCTTATTTTCAGTCAGTGAGCTATCGCCTCTGATATGAAAGCATCACCACAGGTTGGAAGCCATTCTTCCCTTCAGTGAACATATTTTATACTCTGACTGACATACAGCCCACAGAACAGAGTAAATCTTCTAGCAGGGTCTTCATACCTGCTGATAGGGTTTATATAATGAGATGTTAGGCCAGGGCAGAACCTTTTCCTCCCTATAGCCCTCTAACTTCACCTCCTCTTTTAGTTCCTCATGTAGTAACTCCCTCTCTCCTTTCTTTCTCTCTCTCAGTCCCTCCCTCTCTCCTCTCTACTCACAGCTGCCTGGTTGCAGAGAGAAGAACAGCATCAGATGTACGTGAGTCCTGTGGTCAGGAAAGGCTTCAATACACCTCGGCATCATAACCAGATAATTAATAGTGAGAACTCCTTCTGGGTCTTCTCATATAAAAGGTATAATGGTCTTCTCTGGTAAAATAAATGATTGCTGTGTCATATAAAATATATGATTGGTTTCTTATATACATCCTTGCTGACGGTGTACATGGTACTCATTAAAAGATGAACTCTGATTAAGTCAGAGCACAGACGGCCAAACGTCTTCAGACCTTTCGAGAGACAGTTTGGTCCAGGGGAGAAGCTGTCCAGAGAACGGTTCAAACTGCTCTGTCTAGGTAGTCGAGGAAGTCTGCAGTAAAGCAGAAAAGAGGGGATTTAGAATGTTGAAAAACACTTACAAATGACGTGTGGGTGGGTTATACACTGAGTGTACAAAACATTAGGAACACCTCTTTCCATGACAGACTGACCATATGAATCCAGGTGAATTATTATTGATGTCACTTGTTAAATCCACTTAAATCAGTGTAGATGGGGAGGAGAAAGGTTAAAGAAGGATTAAGACATGGATTGGGTATGTGTGCCATTCAGCGGGTGAATGGGCAAGACAAAATATTTAAGTGCCTTTGAACAGGGTATGGTAGTAGGTGCCAGACGCACTGGTTTGAGTGTGTCAAGAACTGCAACGCTGCTGGGTTTTTCACGCTCAACAGTTTGTATCAATAATTGTCCACCATCCAATGGACATCCAAGCAACTTGACACAACTCTGAGAAGCATTGGATTCAACATGGGCCAGCATCCCTGTGGAACACTTTCAACACAGTGTAGAGTCCATGCCCAGACAAATTGAGGCTGTTCCAACTCAAAATTAGGAAGGTGTTCCTAATGTTCTGTACACTCAGTGTACATGGCTGAAAGTGTCAACATAACTGCACTCTCCTCTTCCCATGCATATTTTAACATAATTGGTGCATTAGGTCTACTAATCCTCTCAATTAGGTTTTCTGCCTGCAAAATGTGTCTGGGTATACATGGTTGAAAGGGTCAACCACAGGAGGTTGGTGGCATCTTAATTGGGGAGAACAGGTTTGAGTTAATGACTGGAGCGGAATAAGTGGAATGGTATAAAATACATCAAACACATGGTTTCTAAGTGTTTGATGCCATTCCATTTGCGCCGTTCCGACCATTATTATGAGCCGTTCTCCCCTCAGCAGCCTCCTGTGCTGTCAACATTATAGCAACCCTCTCCTCGCCTCATGTATATTCATTCAGAACTGATGCAATCCTAATCCCCTAAGAAAGGTCTGCAGGCTGCCATTGTTGTGAAGAGTATGGTGAGAGGATGGTCATCCATCTTATCAGTCACAAGATACACATAATGTATTAATGCATGGCAGTGCCTCAAAGGGAAAAGAAAGAATGAAAAAATTWGAGAAATGAGGACAGAAAGAAAAAMATATCGAGYTAGTGTCCAAGAGAGCACCTCTTACATCTTACATCTTACAGAAAAACATGTAGCCATCTATAGCTGTACAACAAACTGATCATCCGGTAAAAAAATCTGATAATTCCTTTGGTGTAGTGAGAGGGCTTTCGGTGATATTGTTACCCATTGTTAGCCGAAAGGGACTGTTGCAAAAAATGTATTGTGTATTCCTCTCCCCCCCTCCCCCCCCCATATGTCAGTGTCAATTACGTCACTCATAGCTTGTAAAGGTAATTATAGAATGCCACAAAGTGTTAATTTAACACACAGTGTTCATATGAGCTTGTTAGCTAGCAAGCACTGCGCTGACGTCAGCCTAAGCGATTGTGTCCTACGGTTTTAATCTCACAAAGGTCAACAAAGGAACCGACACGGTCACTGCAATGTTATTCTTTTGCCCAGTATATTCCACTGACATCTCTCCAATCCCAATATTGATATCTCTCCAATGAAATCAGTTCCACACAAATTCATTTCATGAGGCTCAACATGTGCCTGTGGAGAGAAGCGATTCAGCCTCATAAAAGTCAGGTTTGCGGAGAGGGAGGGAAAGATTTGGGTTTTTAAATGAAAACACTGGAGGGGTGATTCTTAGGAATAAAGCGTTACTGGTAGAGAGATTGTGGATGCCAGGCCGGGCAGGAAGATTCCAGGCAGACGGACCAGACTGGACTGGGGGGCTGAGATGGGTGAAACAACTGACTGGGCTGCAATGCGGCGTTGCATGCCTGGACATGCTCACACAGTCCACAGTCAAAGGGCCAGACCCCAGGAGAGGAGAGGAGAAGAGAGGAGAGGCTGGGATGCCTTCTTTTAGCATATTTTTGCAAACAATATTATCAAATGTTCCTTCATTGATCTTATATGTTCTAGTACTCTTTTATTTACTTAATTACTTTTTTATTGTTGTTGCATTGTCGAGAGGTGAACCTGGAAGTCAGCATTTTGTTGCACTGTGTACTTCACATATATATGACAAATAATCAAACTTGAACTATTTCTCAGACATGGGGACCGGAGCAGAGCGTTTTCCCTCCATGCTTGTAACCTATTCCCCTTATCCTTGTATTATGACTATAATCTAGCTATAAATAATTATGGTCCCAGTATGAGGTATCTGCTCACTAATGACTTAAAAACTCCACTCGACATTCCTCTCTCCCTGTCAACTTAAATCTATACTGTTGAACACCTGCCAGATGTGATTTTTGACTCAAGCACTCATCTTATTCTCATCATCTCTGATTAGCCTTAAATGGACTGTTGATGGGGCGAGGCAAATAGCATTACTCATACAATCACTACACACAATGGTACAGTAGGCTACACTCTGCCTGCATTTCATTGAACTCCATGACATTGATGTAATGTTGATGGAATGGAGCAATCGGAATGGAGTTTTCTATAGATGCTCCCACAAACTGCCGTTGTTTTAAATGAGGCAAGGCGCTGTATGTGTGTTGGTAATGTACATGTAGGAAACACCATGAGGGGAAGGGGTATTCTCATATTAATCCATATATAGACACACACACAGCTATAAAGCGAGCTGTGCACTGATTTGGACAGTGTGTATTTTGCGAGGTGGCGCTGATGGTGAACAGCCCAGCAGACCTGACACAATGGCCATTATGAACTCTCAAGCTGTGCTCCACATTTCACACATACATAGACGGGTTTACAGATGGGAGGATAGAATGAGGCCAGCTCACTCTCCCTGCTCTATCAAGCTTTCTATTCGCCCATACAGTACACATTACATAGAGCCTTTGCAGTATGCATACCAACTTCCCCTTGCTATAACAGAGCATACACCTGTACATGACCATATTAAGTCACCCACAACTCCTTACCTGGGTTCCTAAGGCGACATCATCCCCCACTCGAGTGTCGCTGTGATTGGCTGAGTTGACATTCCCAGCTCTGTGCCTGAGGCACCTGTACAGGATTAGGTCGAAGTAGACAGACACATTGTAACAGTGAGACAGAGAGTTTATAGAATTGCGGAAATAGGAAACAGCCTTATGAAGACCTGGACACAGAAAACACTGAGGGACATATATAAGTGCTTGCATTAGTGCAATAAACAATCAACCATAAAAGGTACAACAAAAAGTTACAAATAAAAGTAAGAAAACTGAGTTTAGGGTACAATGTAAAAAAGACAGATCCACATCGTACTTTTTGGAGAAATGTCTTCTGGTCTGATGAAACAAAAATAGAACTGTTTGGCCATAATGACCATCGTTATGTTTGGAGGAAAAAGGGGGGAGGCTTGCAAGCCGAAGAACACCATCCCAACCGTGAAGGACGGGGGTGGCAGCATCATGTTGTGGGGGTGCTTTGATGCAGGAGGGACTGGTGCACTTCACAAAATAGATGGCATCATGAGGGAGGAAAATTATGTGGATATATTGAAGCAACATCTCAAGACATCAGTCAGGAAGTTAAAGCTTGGTCGCAAATGGGTCTTCCAAATGGACAATGACCCCAAGCATACTTCCAAAGTTGTGGCAAAATGGCTTAAGGACAAAAGGTCAAGGTATTGGAGTGGCCATCACAAAGACCTGACCTCAATCCTATAGAAAATATGGCTATGCTACCAAATACTAATTGCGTGTATGTAAACTTCTGACCCACCGGGAATGTGATGAAAGAAATAAAAGCTGAAATAAATCATTCTCTCTATTATTATTCTGACATTTCACATTCTTAAAATAAAGTGGTGATCCTAACTGACATAAGACAGGGAATTTTTACTCTGATTAAATGTCAGGAATTGTGAAAAACTGAATTTAAATGTATTTGTCTAAGGTGTATGTAAACTTCCGACTTCATCTGCATCCCCTTTCCCTTATACAGAACAAAATATAAATGCAACATGTAAAGTGTTGGTCCCATGTTTCATAAGCTGAAATTAAGGTCCCCGACCATATGCACAAACAACTTACTTCTCTCAAATTTTGTGCACAAATATGTTTACATCCCTGTTAGTGAGCATTTCACCTTTGCCAAGATAATCCATCCAACTGACAGATACGGCATATCAAGAAGCTGATAAAACAGCATGATCATTACACAGGTGCACCTTGTTTTGGGGAAAATAAAAATGGCCACTCTAAAATGTGCAGTTTTGTCACACAACACAATGCCACATAAKGTTTTGAGGGAGCATGCAATTGGCATGCTCCAGGACTGGCAACAGTCCAACAGAGCTGTTGCCAGAGAATTGAATGTTAATTTCTCTACCATAAGTTAACTCCAACCTCGTTTTAGAGAATTTGGCAATAKATCCGACCGGCCTCACAACCGCAGACCATGTGTAACCACACCAAAAACCTCCACATACGGCTTCATCACCTGCAGGCCCACCCATGGCTGCGCCCCTGCCCAGTCATGTGAAATCCATAGATTGGGCACAATTAATTCATTTCAATTGACTGATTTCCTTCTATGAACTGAAATTCAGTAAAATCGTATATATTATTTTTGTAGTATAATTGTGCATAAACTTGTGCATACAGCATATATAAACTTGTGCATACATATATATATTATTGTAGTATAATTGTGCATAAACTTGTAAATACAGCGCAATCGGAAAGTATTCAGACCCCTTCCCTTGTTCCACATTTTGTTAAGTTACAGCTTTATTCAAAAAATAATAAAAAATAATTATATATTTCTCATCAATCTACACATAATACCCCATAATGACAAAGCGAAAACAGGTTTTTAGAATTTTTGCAAAAGCATGATACCCAAAAAACAATACCTTATTTACAGAAATATTCCGTTGCTATGAGACTCGAAATTGAGCTCAGGTGCATCCTGTTTCCACTGATCATCTTTGAGATGTTTCTACAACTTGATTGAAGTCCACCTGTGGTAAATTCAATTGACTGGATATGATTTGGAAAGGCACACACCTGTCTATATAAGGTCCCACAATTGACAGTGCATGTCAGAGCAAAAACCAAGCCATGAGGTCAAAGGAATCGTCCGTAGAGCTCAGAGACAGGATTGTGTCGAGGTACAGATCTGGGGAAGGGTACCAAAATAGTTCTGCAGCATTGAAGGTCCCCAAGAACATAGTGGCCCCCATAATTCTTWAAAAAAAACAATTTTGTGATTACGATTTTGTCTTATCGCTGCAACTCCCCAACGGGCTCGGGAGAGATGAAGATCGAGTCATGCGTCCTCCAAAACATGACCCGTCAAACCGCACTTCTTAACACCTGCTCGCTTAACCCAGAAGCCAGATGCACCAATGTGTCGGAGGAAACACTGTTCAACTGACGACCGAGTGTATGTAAACTTCTGACCCACTGGAATTGTGATACAGTGAATGATAAGTGAAATAATCTGTCTGTAAACAATTGTTGGAAAAATMACTTGTCATGCACAAAGTAGATATCTTAACCGACTTGCCAAAACTATAGTTTAACAAGAAATTTGTGGAGTGGTTGAAAAATGAGTTTTAATGACTCCAACCTAAGTGTATGTAAACTTGAACTGTATGTAAATGTAATATTTCAGTTTTTTAAATAAATTTGCCAACATTTCTAAACCTGTTTTTGCTTTGTCATTATGGGGTATTATGTGTAGATTGATGTGAAAAAAAKCGATTTAATCCATTTTGGAATAAGGCTGTAACGTGGAAAAAGTCAAGGGGTCTGACTACTTTCCAAATGCACTGTACAGTTGTGGCCAAAAGTTTTGAGAATGACACAAATATACATTTTCACAAAGTTTGATGCTTCAGTGTCTTTAGATATTTTGTCAGATGTTACTATGGAATACTGAAGTATAATTACAAGTGTCAAAGGCATTTATTGACAATTACATGAAGTTGATACAAAGAGTCAATATTTGCAGTGTTCACCCTTCTTTTTCAATACCTCTGCAATCTGCCCTGGCATGCTGTCAATTAACTTCTGGGCCACATCCTGACTGATGGCAGCCTATTCTTGCATAATCAATGCTTGGAGTCAGAATTTGGGGGTTTTGTTTGTCCACCCACCTCTTGAAGATTGAGGACCATACCCGTCTGCACATTATGCCCTGAATCTATTCTACCACGCCCAGAAATCTGCTCCTTTTATTCTTCGTCACCAACGCTCTAGGCAACCAGTTTTGATAGCCTMTAGCCGTAGGCTCATCCTACTCCTCTGTTCCTCGGGTGATGTGGAGGTAAACCCAGGCCCTGTGTGTCCCCAGGCACCCTCATTTGTTGACTTCTGTGATAGAAAAAACCTTGGTTTCATGCATGTCAACATCAGAAGCCTCCTCCCTAAGTTTGTTTTACTCACTGCTTTAGCACACTCCGCCAACCCTGATGTCCTTGCCGTGTCTGAATCCTGGCTTAGGAAGGCCACCAACAATTCTGAGATTTCCATACCCAGCTACAACATTTTCCGTCAAGATAGAACTGCCAAAGGGGGAGGAGTTGCAATCTACTGCAGAGATAGCCTGCAAAGTTCTGTCATACTTTCCAGGTCTATGCCCAAACAGTTTGAACTTCTAATTAAAAAAATTAACCTCTCCAGAAATAAGTCTCTCACTGTTGCCGCCTGTTATAGACCCCCCATCAGCTCCCAGCTGTGCCCTGGACACCATATGTGAATTGATTGCACCCTATCTATCTTCAGAGTTCGTTCTGCTAGGTGACCTAAACTGGGATATGCTTAACACCCCGGCAGTCCTATAATCTAAGCTTGATGCCCTCAATCTCACACAAATCATCAAGGAACCCACCAGGTACAACCCTAAATCCGTAAACATGGGCACCGTAATAGATATTATCCTGACCAACTTGCCCTCCAAATACACCTCCGCTGTTTTCAATCAGGATCTCAGCGATCACTGCCTCATTGCCTGTATCCGCTATGGGTCCGCGGTCAAACGACCACCCCTCATCACTGWCAAACGCTCCCWAAAACACTTCTGCGAGCAGGCCTTTCTAWTCGACCTGGCCCGGGTATCCTGGAAGGATATRGACCTCATCCCGTCAGTCYAGGATGCCTGGTCATTCTTTWAAAGTAATTTCCTCACCATCTTAYATAAGCATGCCCCGTTCAAAAAATGCAGAACTAAGAACAGATATAGCCCTTGGTTCACTCCAGACCTGACTGCCCTTGACCAGCACAAAAACATCCTGTGGCGGACTGCAATAGCATCAAATAGTCCCCACGATATGCAACTGTTCAGGGAAGTCAGGAACCAATACACGCAGTCAGTCAGGAAAGCAAAGGCTAGCTTTTTTAAGCAGAAATTCGCATCCTGTAGCTCTAACTCCAAAACGTTTTGGGACACTGTAAAGTCCATGGAGAACAAGAGCACCTCCTCCCAGCTGCCCACTGCACTGAGGCTCGGTCACCACTGATAAATCCATGATAATCAAAAATTTCAATAAGCATTTCTCAACGMCTGGCCATGCCTTCCTCCTGGCTACTCCAACCCCGGCCAACAGCTCCGCCTCCCCCGCAGCTACCCGCCCAAGCCTCCCCAGCTTTCTCCTTCACCCAAATCCAGACAGCAGATGTTCTGAAAGAGCTGCAAAACCTGGACCCGTACAAATCAGCTGGGCTAGACAATCTGGACCCTCTCTTTCTAAAACTATCCACCTCCATTGTTGCAACCCCTATTACCAGCCTGTTCAACCTCTCTTTCGTATCGTCCGAGATCCCTAAAGATTGGAAAGCTGCCGCGGTCATCCCCCTCTTCAAAGGGGGAGACACCCTGGACCCAAACTGTTACAGACCTATATCCATCCTYCCCTGCCTATCTAAAGTCTTCGAAAGCCAAGTTAATAAACAGATCACTGACCATTTCGAATCCCACCGTACCTTCTCCGCTGTGCAATCCGGCTTCCGAGCCGGTCACGGGTGAACCTCAGCCACGCTCAAGGTACTAAACGATATCATAACCGCCATCGATAAAAGTACTGTGCAGCCGTCTTCATTGACCTGGCCAAGGCTTTCGACTCTGTCAATCACCGTATTCTTATCGGCAGACTCAATAGCCTTGGTTTTTCTAATGACTGCCTCACCTGGTTCACCAACTACTTTGCAGACAGAGTTCAGTGTCTCAAATCGGAGGGCATGTTGTCCGGACCTCTGGCAGTCTCTATGGGGTACCACATGGTTCAATTCTCGGGCCGACTCTTTTCTCTGTATATATCAATGATGTCGCTCTTGCTGCAGGCGATTCCCTGATCCACCTCTATGCAGACGACACCATTCTGTATACTTCTGGCCCTTCCTTGGACACTAACTAACCTCCAAACGAGCTTCAATGCCATACAACACTCCTTCCGTGGCCTCCAACTGCTCTTAAACGCTAGTAAAACCAAATGCATGCTTTTCAACCGTTCGCTGCCCGCACCCGCCCGCCCGACTAGCATCACCACCCTGGACGGTTCCGACCTAGAACATGTGGACAACTATAAATACCTAGGTGTCTGGCTAGACTGTAAACTCTCCTTCCAGACTCATATTAAAGATCTCCAATCCAAAATTAAATCTAGAATCGGCTTTCCGCAACAAAGCCTCCTTCACTCACGCTGCCAAACTTACCCAAGTAAAACTGACTATCCTACCGATCCTCGACTTCGGCGATGTCATCTACAAAATAGCTTCCAACACTGGATGCAGTCTATCACAGTGCCATCCGTTTTGTTACCAAATCACCTTATACCACCCACCACTGCGACCTGTATGCTCTCGCTGCATATTCGTCGCCAGACCCACTGGCTCCAGGTCATCTATAAGTATATGCTAGGTAAAGCTCCGCCTTATCTCAGTTCACTGGTCACGATAACAACACCCACCCGTAGCACACGTTCCAGCAGGTATATCTCACTGATCATCCCCAAAGCCAACACCTCATTTGGCCGCCTTTCCTTCCAGTTCTCTGCTGCCAGTGACTGGAACGAATTGCAAAAAAAGTCTCCAATAAAAGTTGGAGACTTTTATTTCCCTCACCAACTTTAAACAACAACTATCTGAGCAGCTAACCGATCGCTGCAGCTGTACATAGTCCATCTGTAAATAGCCCACCCAATCTACCTACCTCATCCCCATACTGTTTTTATTTTATTTACTTTTCTGCTCTTTTGCACACCAGTATCTCTACTTGCACATCATCATCTGCTCATTTATCACTCCAGTGTTAATCTGCTAAATTGTAATTATTCGCTCCTATGGCCTATTTATTGCCTACCTCCTCATGCCTTTTGCACACAGTGTATATAGACTTTTTTTTCCTACTGTGTCATTGACTTGTTTATTGTGTTATTGGCTTGTTTATTGTTTACTCCATGTGTAACTCTGTGTTGTTGTCTGTGTCACACTGCTTTGCTTTATCTTGGCCAGGTCGCAGTTGCAAATGAGAACTTGTTKTCAACTAGTCTACCTGGTTAAATAAAGGTGAAATAAAAAATAAAAAAATTGACTCAATTGGATTAAGGTCTGGGGAGTTTCCTGACCATGGACCCAATATATTGATGTTTTGTTCCCCGAGCCACTTAGTTATGACTTTTGCCTTATGGCAAGGTGCTTCATCATGCTGGAAAAGGCATTGTTCGTCACCAAACTGTTCCTGGATGGTTGGGAGAAGTTGCTCTCTGAGGATGTGTTAGTACCATTCTTTATTCATGGCTGTGTTCTTAGGCAAAATTGTGAGTGAGTCCACTCCCTTAGCTGAGAACCAACCCAACACATGAATGGTCTCAGGATGCTTTACTGTTGGCATGAAACAGGACTGATGGTAGCGCTCACCTTGTCTTCTCCGGACAAGCTTTTTCCAGATGCCACAAACAATCGGAAAGGGGATTCATCAGAGAAAATGACTTTACCCCAGTCCTCAGCAGTCCAATCCCTGTACCTTTTGCAGAATATCAGTCTGTCCCTGATGTTTTTCCTGGAGAGAAGTGGCTTCTTTGCTGCCCTTCTTGACACCAGGCCATCCTCCAAAAGTCTTCGCCTCACTGTGCGTGCAGATGCACTCACACCTGCCTGCTGCCATTCCTGAGCAAGCTRTGRACTGGTGGTGCCCCGATCCCGCAGCTGAATCAACTTTAGGAGATGGTCCTGGCGCTTGCTGGACTTTCTTGGGCACCCTGAAGCCTTCTTCACAACAATTGTACCGTTCTCCTTGAAGATCTTGATGATCCGATAAATGGTTGATTTAAGTGCAATCTTACTGGCAGCAATATCCTTGCCTGTGAAGCCCTTTTTGTGCAAAGCAATGATGATGGCACGTGTTTCTTTACAGGTAACCATGATTGACAGAGGAAGAACAATGATTCTAAGCACCACCCTCCTTTTGAAGCTTCCAGTCTGTTATTCGAACTCAATCAGCATGACAGAGTGATKTCCAGCCTTGTCCTCGTCAACACTCACACCTGTGTTAACGAGAGAATCACTGACATGATGTCAGCTGGTCCTTTATTGGCAGGGCTGAAATGCATTGGAAATGTTTTTGGGGGATTCAGTTAATTTGCATGGCAAAGAGGGACTTTGCAATTAATTGCAATTCATCTGATCACTCTTCATAACATTCTGGAGTATATGCAAATTGCCATCATACAAACTGAGGCAGCAGACTGTGAACATTTATATTTGTGTCATTCTCAAAACTTTTAGCCACGACTGTACATTCCAAACAGTTTAACATGTTCAACAGTTCACAGTGAGGACATCCGGATAGGATAGTGTATTTGTAGTAGCTGAATACTACTACAAATATCTATATGGTTCCTAGGATCTATGGAACAAGTGAATCCAGTGGTTTGTAACCCAATTTGAGCAAACCAATGCAGTTCTTTTGATWTGTGTTATTAGGTTACCCAGGTTATTTGGGTTATTTCCTACAGTGGTAACGAAGGGCCTCAAACAGGCAGAATAGATTCATTGCAAAATGATGTCAGTCATGTAACTCTTTAAAAGATGACAAGAGGACATATTAGTTGCCAGAGCCAWGCAGTCTGTCAGGGTGAAGTAGACTAAAAGTGCATGACACAACTGGCTGGATAACCTCAGAATCGGACAGGGACATGACTCTTTGTCGTCTCGTGTCTTAAAAGGAACAAAGAGGTTTAAGTAAGTTCCTAAAAGCTAAATATAGAATAAAGAGAAGGAAGGGGGGTAGAGGTACAGTATAGTGTTTCAGTATGAAGTCATGTCTTGAATTGTTAACCAAATCATAGAGATATAGTAGATAGATATGAGAAAACAGTAAATAGATATGTAAAACAACAAGGCCTTTCCTTGTCTCCTCCTCTCTGGTCATTTAACTAAATTACAGATGAAAGGCTTTCTAAGGACAAGACCACTGAACCTGAACGCCCCCCCCTCCACACAACCATCTAATGGGGTGCAGGAATGTCAGTTGACTTCTTACTTTTCCTTTCCTTCTTAAAAATACTTTGATGGCTCCATTATGAATGTATGTCAGCTATGGATAGGACATACACTGATTTCCTTTATGCCGTGGGATGTTTGGCTGGAATGGTTGGAATTTAAGGTGCTCATTGGTCATTTCTTCACCTCACAGCTGCAACTAGCCAGCAGATCCACCTTATGCACTACAAGGTCGGACAGGTCGTTTGCTTAAATTAAGACACCGTGGAGGCGGCGCGAGATATGGCTTGGAAAACGTACCTCAATCCAGAGATAAGAAATGGCGTTGTACTCTGAATTGTTCAATTATCCCAGCTGTTACACCGAGAAGATTAAATGACTGCTAGTTTTTTTCAGAAAACTGTATGCGTCAGTGTATTTGAGTATGTGCCATCATACTAATGTTGCTACAGGGTCCAGTTATGTTTTTGGAGCTCCAACAAAGAAATCAACTATTGAAAGACAACAACAATGTTCTAGTATGTGGCTGTTTATTGCCTTAGTTACTGCACCCTTCACAACACTGACATGGATTACCAATGAATTACTGTACTTCAGACGAGCATCCATAGTTTTGGGAGAGTTGAACATATTCTAAGCCATTCCCCCCACTGGAATTGTATTTGGATTATACTTTGTTGTTCAACGCACGTTCTAGTGCCATTCATAAATTGATGCTGTGGCTTCTGCTACCTAGCACGAGGACGAAAAGGTCAGTTTTTCATTCAATCTTCTCGGTTTAACAGTTGGGATAATGGGACAATTCAGAGTCAACACCATTTCTCATCTCTGGATTGAGGTATGTTTTCCGAGCCATTGCTAGCACCGGCCCCGTGGTGTCTTAATTTAAACAAAGTGCCTGTCCGACCCTGTAGTGCAGCTGTAAACAAGTGTCAGGTGTCTGATCTGCTGGCTAAACTGCAACCAACCAACCACTATCTGTACATTAGCTATGATGATACAGTTACCTAATAAAGACAAATATAATCTACATGCCTTACAAGCTTTTACAAAATGCAACTTCATTGACTTCTTTATATACCATTCTGAAGACATCTGGCTGCAGACAACCATTGAACGACAGTTAATAAAGGTGTCCTATTTCTCTCCATGAAAGATAAAGAGGCTTGGATATCTGGCGATTTAAATAAAACAAACTGAAAAGCAGATTGAATAGTCTTTCATTTAGAACAAGTGAGGGTGTTTGCAGCTTGAATTCTAGCTAATGAGGTGTGCGTGTGTGATCCAGAAGGGGGACTGAGGGGGAGATAGAGGACAGGGCTGGGCTGGACTGGATTGCCTGACTGACTGCATCATTATCCTGCTGACAGAACTACATCTCACTCATTAATTTACACTCAAACATACATACACACCATCCCTGACTCAATAATGCACTCACACACACATGTGCATGCACACATGCATTGGTCGCTCATACAAAATAGATTTGATTTCAACAGCTGCGTTTAGACAGGCAGCCCAATTCTGTTTTTTTACTCACTAATTGGGCTTTTGACAAATCAGATCAGCCCTGAAAAATATCTGACGTGAAAAGATTTGATATGATCGGTCAAAAGACCAATTAGTGGGAAAAAAGATCAGATTTGGCTGCCTGTCTAAACACAGCCTAATCTCAGAAACCCAGAACTAAAATCTTGAGAATTGCATCAGATGCTCGATTAAGTTCTGGGGCAGAGCGGTAGCTCCACCCCCATCTCTTTGCAAGTTACAGGCAAGTCTATMGGCCAAATGTTCCTTCCCCTTCCGAAATTCAAAAGATGCGAACGCGAAATTGTGAGAAATTGTGATTTGTCCAAAGGATCAGTGACAAGAAATCAGCGCACCAGAACAAAGTTACTTGTAACTTGTCCTATCTCAGTCTGTTGACAGATGCTACAGATGCAGTTATGTTACGTGCATCTGTCCACGAGAGATTACGAGCCTAACCTGGATAAATAAAGGTTAAATAAAAGGCATATGCACGCACACCTCCGAAACAAACACAGGTAGACTACAGTGTAAACGGGGCTACATACATCCATGCTATTGGACTGTAAGTCTTTAATAACAAAAAACTCTCCATACAAAAGTATATGTACAAGGTCACATGCCGTATAGCATTTAATGGAAATGACCTACAATGGTTTAATCTCTCATTTTAAATACAATGCATTTCAACAGTCATCCACCACAGTACTTGATCATAATACCCCCCCCCCKKAAAAAAAATGTTTTTAGGGGGCTTGTTGCGAGTCCATCTATGTTGTATACGGTGGGCAGTATGCAAATCAGTTGTCCATATCATCTTCTGTCTACAGGGAACTCTGCGGTCCTTTCCAGAGCAATACACAGGGGACACAGTTAGATCCAGATTATATGTACGTATTTGAAAGATTTGAACCCAGGGCTGATGACCATTAACACTTGACAATATCAATGAATGACTGACTGCCCATGAGAGGAAAAAAGAAACCATGATTTCCTTTAAAACAAACAAACAAACAAACAAACGCAGTGAGAGACATAAATAACACACATAGTTGCCAATGAACACCAATGCAAGAAAACAAAAAGTAGTTCAACAGGGAAAAGAAAAAGAAGCGGACAAAATAGATAAGCGGACTAAAATGTAAAAAGGTCATTGTGTGTCATTAATATGTAGGGCCTGAGTGCAACATTTCAACAGCATACAGTACACATCATTCATGTTTTGGTCTATTGAATAATATCTGGATTATTGGACTTCATATGAATACTTATATCAATGGTGCTTATTAAAATAGTAAAATAAGGAGAAAGCAGGTATGGAGGAGAAAGACAGAAAAATTGCACTGTATCCCTGCCATGTGCCATGAGCTCAAGCCTGCCTGCTTCGCTCCTCTCTTTTCTTTTCTCGTACTCAACCAGAACAAAACAGTGATGGCCCCTGGAGACAGAGACAGGGCAGCCCTGTCCAATGGCTGGTGGGGTTGATGGACCTGGAGGTGCAAGGTGTAACAGTTATGGAGTATCTGATTGGGCCAACGGTCTAAGCTGCCCTGGCCGACTGGTCGGTTTCCTAATAGGTGACAGAGGTCAGAGGTGGGATAGGTCTTTGCTGTAACTCATTTCCCCTGTCAGCCATGCTGAAGGCTTTGGCTCTGTTCTAATGAACCTTTCCTTCCTCATTCCCTTTAAGTCATTACTGATTTAGCAGGACTGGACAGGTACAAGTAGGGACTCCACTATAGCTTTCATGAACCCACTCATGTTAGATCACTGCTTACTTCAAGGAAGCATGCATTTTATGTGAGTAGTTACCACACACACACTCTCTATCTCACAACACTGCCATGCACCCTGAAAGAAGAAGGCTCGGAAAGCGTTTCAACCACAAACATTCGCTTTATTTCATTTAAAGGATTATAGAAATATTTTTTGAGAAGAAGTGCAAATTGGTCATCATTCCAGATAATGTAGCGCCTATGTTTGTTTTTCTATTGCTGCTTGTGGAGAGGGACAAACACACCAACAGACACACAGGACCCCCTCCCTGCACTATGTTCATGTCCCTGACTCATGTGCCATGTGACTCCTGTCCTCACCCCTAAGGTCCCACCTGTCCTCACTTCTCAGAGTTCTTGCGTGGCCTGCGGAAGCTGGACATGTTCTCGTTTAGTGCATAGATGCGGCGGGAGAACTCCTCGAAGCCGGCGGCATCCAGCTCGCCCAGAACCTGCTCGTCACACTCCACGGCCACYGCGTGCTCCACGGGGATGCAAGGGTAGTCCTCCAGCCTGGCCCCATCCACAAGGCCCATCCCTAAACCCAGGCCTGTGGCCTCTGTCCCCATAATCTCCTCTGCCTGCTCCACTGAGCAGCACATCTCTGGGTTTAATGCCATGGTCAACATTAGCCCTGTTGCGGGCCCCCTTAGCCCCTTGCCTGGCACTACTGAGCCGTTCATGGTATGGTCTGCATGCCGCTCGCTGGTGGGTGCCACCTCCTCCACTTGCTCACTGGTGGTGCTTCCAGCCGGAGTGGGGGAATCTGAGCCTCCTGTAGTAGTGCTGGAGGGCTGTTGCTCCTCCACAACCTCCTTTACCTCTCTTTCTACTTCTCCTTCTCCCTCCCCCAGAGCTGGTCCCTGAACCTCCAGAGTCTTGGCCAGGTCAATGCTAGAGTCCAGGGAGGAGGACAAGTGCTTGGGGGAGGGGTTGGGGTCGGGCGGTGCACTCTGGGGCTGGTCCATGGCCATGGTCGTGTCGTAGCTGGGAGGAGGGGAGGCCTTGTACTTCTGCTTGTCTGCCTCGGAACTGGCCCTTTTCCTCAGTGAGCCCGGATCTGGAGAGCTGGTGTGGGTGGGGAAGCCCACTTCGGACGCAGCCGAGACACTGAGCTGAGACTTGGCTCCTGTCGGGACCGGGATGGAGCTGGAGACATGGTGCCGGTCACTGTGGGAGAGGAGAGAGAGGGAGGTAGGGAGAGAAAGAAAGAGTTTATGGATATGCTCATAAGTCTTTCACATTCAACGAGTGGCCATGGAGAGAGGGAGGGAGGCCCCCCTCCCCTGCCCAGCCCCCAGGCCTCTCTGATCGGACATGGTTCTGCATTGATCTCATCTCTCCCCCTCCTGATCCAGAGCCCAGACAGCTGGCCCACTGCAAATCACTCCCCATTATTACATAAAAAACATTTGCTCAGCTCATGTGACAGCAGGGCCCTGCAGAGTGGAAGCTCACAGCATGCCTCCTAGAAAGTATTCAATACATTTTTGCGGAATAACAGATAACGGACGTGGCAGAGCAGATCTCATCTGTAGACTGCAACCCCCATTCGTCCCATGCTAACCCCAACAGTAAATTAACTTCAAAAAGGGGGCCATAGCTGGGCCAACGTCACCACCCTGTTTAGCCATTCAGGTATGAGGAGTCATTGGTGGCATATCTCACGGGGTCAAAGGTGAAATTGGGCCCCTGTGCTGTCAGAGGTCCACCTGTGGCTGGTTAGAGAACAGAGGAGCCTGGGTAAGTGATCCTGGCTAGTTAAATGGCTTAATGGGGTGGTGTCCCTGTATCAGATGCCTGGTTGTCTGTTAGATAGAGTCTAGTCTAGCATGTGACAGCAGGACACACACAGAGGACATAAAGGCCTTTGCCAGGGGATGTTTCAAACACGACTGACTGGTCATTGCCTAACTGTTTGATGGAATGCTTCAGGACTCAACACATGGTAGCTTGTAAAGAGGGTCCTGACTGTGGCCCCTGCCCCCTGTGGAGACAGTAGAGCACAGGTCATTGATGCAGGGTTCACACACAGGGTTTAAAAACCCACACGTGCACGGCTCACTCCTGATGAGGGAGTCATAGACACGAGACAAGACAGCGGTTTTCACCCAGTCCACAGACCGCTCTATAAAGGAGGACCCATAGAGTACACACACATGCACACAGTGGATGGCCAATGTCATACCTGATGATAATTACAGCTCATGGACAGCATTTAATAAGGCACTTACAGGAACACATAAGATGAGGTCAAACATTCATGCAAGGTAAAGCAAATAGATAAGGAGTAGATGCAGTAATCTGGCATGAGTGCTCTTCTTTTGAGCCAAAACTGGGAATGTCCTGTGCTGTACTTACTCACCGTCTATCAGAAAACATCTAATGCAATTGCCTTCACATTGGCCATTAACGACGATATGTCCCATAAACCGAGTCAAATAGAAACAACATGCTGTTCAAAACTCTTGATCAGTTTTCTCCAAGACAAAGACAAATGGTTTGCCATTAGTGATTTGTATCTGTGAACTCTTAAACAAAATCATTCTGGTGTGTGTTGAGATGATTTGGAAGACGGGAATAATAACAGACCTCCCAGGCCTACCGAGTGGCGCAGCGGTCTAAGACCGGGAGACCCATGGGGCGGCGCATAATTGGCCCAGCATCGTCCACGTTAGGGGAAGGTATGGCCGGACGGGATTTTCTTGTCTCATTGTGCTCTAGCGACTCCTTGTGGCGTGCCTGCAAGCTGACTGCGGTCGTCAGTTGGTGGTTTGGCATGAGAAAAGCAGCCAACAAGTGCTCAGCATATGTGGGAACTCCTTCAAGACTGTTGGAAAAGCATTCCAGTTGAAGCTGGTTGAGAAAATGCCAAGAGTGTGAAAAGCTGTCATCAAGGCAAAGGGTGGCTATTTTGAAGAATTTCAAATATAAAATATATTTAGATTTGTTTAACACTTTTTTGGTAACTACATGATTCCATATGTGTTATTTCATCTTCACTATTATCCTACAATGTAAAAAATTGTAAAATGAGGAAAAASCATTGAATGAGTAGGTGTTCTAAAACCTTTGACCGGTAGTGTATATATTAATATTTGTGTTATTTTTAAAAGACCTTCCATGAGAACTGAATTATCATACCAGCGAGCGAAACCAAACCGTGGCCCAGGCTGGGCACCTACCAAACAGAGGACAGGTTGGACTATTTATTAAGCAGGAGTTTCAAACGTTCTTTCCGTAATTTATAACAAGCTAATGACTGCATTCAGTCCGTTATTCGCTGAATGACGTCCTCGGGGTAAGAGCTCAGACTGATCCCATCTCTGATTTGAATTAATATCAGGCCTTCTAGTTTCTCCCTGGCTCTTTCCCAGCGCCCCTACCACACAGAAATCCATGTCCGCTTTAGGAGAACCTAGGTTTGGACCCAGGAGATAGCTGGCCAACACAGATGCCTACATGTGTTTCGGCCTCGTCCCAGAAACACAGTAATATGATATACAACCAGACTGTGTAAAACATATGGCCACTTCTTCTTCTCTGGGAATGTTTAGATTTCACAATTTCCCTGGCCTGGATAAAAGATAATTTTTTGTTTGGAGCACGTTTGTTTGTTACATTAAGTTCCCCTCCAAATTGGTTCCTTTAAACATCTGTCAAATTAAGCACCTTAATCAAGAGTGTAGTAGAGAGGATGAGGGGTGGGGAGGAAAGGTGATCGAGGCTAGCCCAGACAAATTTCCTGCAATGCGCTGTCATAATATTTTTTTATGCAGGACATCTGACATTCCTTTTTATTCGGGCCAATTAGGCTGTCCCCAATCCCCATAGTGTATTGGAAGTATTGCTCTGCTCAGAAGATGGCAGAGCAGCAGTACACTCCCTAAAGACAGTTGAAAACCCTGGTATCCATAGAGCGGGAGGACGGTGAGGGATGGAGGGAATATTGGCAGACTTACAGGAGAACAACTCTCCCGTGGAAGGAAGCACTCTTTAGTCTTGTTTTCACACAATAGCCCACTGTCCCTATAAACAATTAAATTATTATTAATATTATGTTTGAACCAAGTTTAAATGGAAAAAAATCCAGTCTAGTGGTATTGTACAGTATGGTAGGTTCAGTGGTGGAGAAAGTCCTCATACATGAGTAAAAGTAAAGATACCTTAATAGAAAATGACTGAAGTAAAGTGAAAGTCACCGAGTAAAATACTACTTGAGTAAAAGTCTAAAAGTATCTAGTTTTAAATGTCCTTAAGTACTGTACAGTGGTGGAAAAGGTACTCAGTTGTCATACTTGAGTAAAAGTTAAAAGTTAAAGTAAATGCTATAAATCAAATTCCTTATGTTAAGTTAAACAGACAAGGGCACACTCCAACACTCAGACATAATTTACAAACACATTTGTGTTTAGTGCATCTGCCAGATCAGGCACTAGGGATGACAACATGTGCTATTGGTAGGTACGTGAATTGGACTATTGCTATCCTGCCTGAGCATTCGAAATGTACTTTTGGGTTTCAGAAGAAATGTATGGGAGTAAAAAGTACATTTTAGTTAAAGTAAAAGTAGTCAAAAATATAAATAGTCAAGTAAAGTACAGATACCCCAAACAACGACTTAAGTAGTACTTTAAAGTACTTTTACTTAAGTACACTACATGACCAAAAGTATGTGGATACATGCTCGTCGAACATCTCATTCCAAATTTATAGGCATTCATGCTATAATAGCCTCCACTCTTCTGGGAAGGCTTTCCACTAGATGTGGAATTGCGCATGGTGATCTTAGGCTTGTGTGCGGGTGCTCGGCCATGGAAACCCATTTCATGAAGCTCCCAATGAACAGTTCTTGTGCTGACGTTACTTCCAGAGGCAGTTTGGAACTCGGTAGTGAGTGTTGCAACCGAGGACAGACGATTTTTATGAGCTACGCGTTTCAGTACTCGGCGGTCTCGTTCTSTGAGCTTGTMTGGCCTACCACTTCYCAGCTCAACAGTTGTTGCTCCTTGATGTTTCCACTTCACAATAACAGAACGTCTAGTTGACCGGGGCAGCTCTAGCAWGGCAGAAATTTGATGAACTGACTTGTTGGAAAGGTGGCATCTTATGACGGTGCCACGTTGAAAGTCACTGAGCTCTTCAGTAAGGCCATTCTACTGCCAATGTTTGTCTATGGAGATTGCATGGCTGTGTGCTCAATTTTATACACCTGTCAGCAACGGGTATGGCTGAAATAGCCGAATCCACTAATTTGAAGGGGTGTCCACATACTTCTGTATATATAATGTACTTTACACCACTGGGTAGGTTGCAGTGTTGGTGTGGGTAGTATAGCCATTAGCCAGGCATACTGTACTGTAGGCATCCTGCTCTCTTTCAGGGTGGACTTTGGAGGACCTGTGATTAACAGGCAAAGGGACATAGTACATCACTCTGGACATTTTTTTWATTATTTTTTTTACCACTTTTCCTCCCCAATTTTGTGGTATCCAATTGGTAGTTAAAGTCTTGTCTCATCGCTGCAACTCCCGTACGGACTCGGGAGAGGCGAAGGTCGAGAGCCGTTCGTCCTCCGAAACACAACCCAACCAAGCCGCACTGCTTCTTGACACAATGCCCACTTAACCCGGAAGCCAGCCGCACCAATGTGTCGGAGGAAACACCGTACACCTGGCGACCGTGTCAGCGTGCACTGTGCCCGGCCCGCCACAGGAGTCCCTAGTGAGCGATGGGACAGGGACATCCCTGCCGGCCAAACCCATCCCTGCCGGCCAAACCCTCCCCTACCCCGGACGACGCCGGGCCAATTGTGCGCCGCCCCATGGGTCTCCCGGTTGTGACCGGTTGCGACAGAGCCTGGACTCAAACCCAGAARCTCTAMTGGCACAGCTAGCACTGCGATGCAGTGCCTTAGACCACTGCGCCACTCGGGAMGCRCCACTCTGGACGTTTTAACTCATCATTAAGTTTTACTATTTCTCCAAGCACCGGTGGACTTCCTTGTCAATGATTTCACCACATAAAAGCTACCTGAGCCCTCTGCCTAAACCATTAGGCTCATACTTGGCGGGTTCAGCAGCAGATATGCCCACTTCTCCCCCAACATGTTTGTTTTAAAGCGGGTCTCTCTTCCTCTCTGCCGTGTCAGACTCAGCCCTGGATATTCCAGGTAGGCCAGGAATGTACTAAACCAATTTACTAAACCAAACCTTTTCCGCTGTCTTATCCTCAGACAGGCCTCATTTCAACTTCAAGGCATAGCTCTTTTCATATCCAATTCCTGTTAAGGACCCGTGATCAGAGCCAAAACACACAATGTCAGATAAGATTCAGGCTTTGATGTCATTGAAACTGAAAATCCCACAGGAACTACTAAACCAAATGCTATAACAGAAATATTGTAATGCTCACTACGGGGGGTGGAGGGGAATTTAAGTGAACATCTCCTGCCTCCAAGTCTGGCCCTTTGATGATGGAGAACTTAACATTCGTCTCCACATCACCATAGCACAGCATGTACAACATATTGTACAAGTTGATAGTATAAACACCAACACTGTTGTCAATAGTGACTACATTGTAGTTTACTTTATTCTCAGCAGTTTTGTATGGAACAGAGATAAAGACATAGCCTAGCTATAGCAACCCATTCCAAACAGGTGAGAACTACGTATCCCACACTGTCTCACAGGACAACAGATAGTGCGACTTCTTGTCTACATTCTGTTCATTACAAGGTAATAGCTGTCGGGAGTCAATGCAATATCACAACTATTAATGATATCGGCTGGCCTTGTTAGTACAGTACTCTGCGTCTCAGTGACACAAAGGAGAGCAGGTCTGTTTTGTGCTGGACTGGGGTGTCTGATTCATAGAGAGGCCTGGTGGTGAGGAGCATTCCTCCAGATGTGATCTCATCCATAGGGACCACTGTACAGCTAACACGCGCACACACAGACAAACACATGCACACCCTGCAACTCACAGCCAAGTGTGTGTGTGCGTCGATCTGTGTAGGAATGCTCACACTCATTCAAGCACATTAGTTTTATTTGATTCATTATACTGCATGAGTTCCTCCCCAACATTAGGCGTCTGCTATTACTATCTCAACAATTACCATCCCTATCACTTTCCTGGAACAATAATATCCACCTACTGTGCTGTATGTATGACATTTAACAGCTTCACCACAATGCATGTTCAGTTATTTACTGATACAAATCAGTACCAGTACTCCTGACCATGTTATTGGTGATTTTGTCTGGACCTGCTTGGTTGTTTCTCTCACACGACCGACCGCCAGTCAGCCAGACGTAGTGAAACACTCGGACGGACGGACGGACGGACTGACTGACTGACGTAGTGAAACACTCGGACGGACGGACTGACTGACGTAGTGAAACACTCGGACGGACGGACTGACTGACGTAGTGAGACACTCGGACGGACTGACTGACGTAGTGAGACACTCGGACGGACTGACTGACGTAGTGAGACACTCGGACGAACTGACTGACGTAGTGAGACACTCGGACGGACTGACTGACTGACTGACGTAGTGAGACACTCTGTCTGTCTGTCTGTCTGTCTGTCTGTCTGTCTGTCTTCTGTCTGTCTGTCTGTCTGTCTGTCTGTCTGTCTGTCTGTCTGTCTGTCTGTCTGTCTGTCTGTCTGTCTGTCTGTCTGTCTGTCTGTCTGTCTGTCTGTCTGTCTGTCTGTCCGTCTGTCTGTCTGTCTGTCTGTCTGTCTGTCTGTCTGTCTGTCTGTCTGTCTGTCTGTCTGTCTGTCTGTCTGTCTGTCTGTCTGTCTGTCTGTCTGTCTGTGTGTGTCTGTGTGTGTCTGTGTGTGTCTGTGTGTGTGTGTGTGTGTGTGTGTGTGTGTGTGTGTAAGAGAGAGAAACAACCAAGCAGGTCCAGACAAAATCACCAATAACATGGTCAGGAGTACTGGTACTGATTTGTATCAGTAAATAACTGAAGGCAGATGGGAGGGGTCCAGCTTTACATCTGTTATCACTGTTCTCTCACCAGGGGTTTTGGGGGGTTCTTCAAAACCTCTGGGGGGCGGTTTCATTTACAAAGCAAGTAGAACTGCCTTTGGTAATGTCTAATGTTTAACARGGTCTTTTCAGTCCCTCGATTTTAGTTTAGCATTCACCCTAAAGTAACTGGCTCCCTTAACCACATGCTTGGTTCTGTAACATTAGAGGGCTAGGTTCACAAGCCCTTCCATTTCTATACACCTGTGTCTACAGTGGCACTGAGATCGACAGAAGTCTCGACTCTGTTTGCAACTGTTTTAGTAGGAAGTGATCAGTGTAGAAGCATTAAAGAAGACACACAGTCTCCCGTAAAGTACAAACCCTAAACACACCCATATATTTCCCAATTAAGTCCCCTGGATAAATCCCATGTACCCATACATGAGAGGAGCTCTCCTAGTCAGCTTATTGTGCATGCTGAACTAGCAATATACAGAGGGGGAAACATCTCTACAGTTCATGGATGGAAACGGTTCCCTTGGACATGTCCTCGCCCCACCACCACCCCCGTATAGAGGGGAGGAGAGGGGAACGGATATCAAACTTCTCTCCCTCTCAGTCTARCGGTTAACTCCCTGCAGCTGCCGCACAGCATTTTTATGCGTCCATATTTCATACGCTTGGCCCCTCCGCTGGAAATAGTATCCAAATTGAGGCTTTTTCAGGCTGGGAGAACTGGAAGTGATACGGTTGTGAGGAGGGTCAATAAAATAAGTCCCATGCAAAAGGAGAGTAGAATTTAATGCATGTCCTCCCTGTTTCAGTGTTTCACTACTGCAGTGTGGAGTCCCAGAGTCAGGCCACCTTCCGGTCCCCCAGTACCTACTGTCTGAGTCGGTTAGAGGGGAGAACTATCTGGGTCCTGTGACGAGGACCGAACTTATGGCCTGCTAAGACTAAAGGTTCTCACACAGACAGTCTGAGCTTAGTGTGAGCAGCCAGCCAACGCCCCCTGACGAATGTTCTAGCACTGTGTGTGTGTGTGTGTGTTCTGTGTGTGTGTGTTCTGTGTGTGTGTGTGTGTGTTCTGTGTGTGTGTTCTGTGTGTGTGTGTAAGGCAGGCTCTCAAGACGGAAACAAAACCATGTACACCATATATAAAAAGTAGGTGGATAACCCTTCAAATTAGTAGATGCGGCTTTTTCAGTCACACCCGTTGCTGACAGGTGCATAAAATCGAGTACACAGCCATGCATTCTCCATAGACAAACATTGGCAGTAGAATGGCCTTACTGAAGAGCTCAGTGACTTTCAAGGTGGCACTGTCACAGGATGCCACCTTTCCAACAAGTCAGTTCGTCAAATTTCTGCCATGCTAGAGCTGCCCCGGTCAACTGGAAGAGCTGTTATTGTGAAGTGGAAACATCTAGGAACAACAACGGCTCAGCCGCGAAGTGGTTGGCCATACAACCTCACAGAACGGGACTGCCGAGCGCTGAAGAGTGTAAACACTTACTACCGAGTTCCAAACTGCCTCTTTAAGAAACGTCAGCACAAGAACTTGTTGTCGGGAGCTTCATGAAATGGGTTTCCATGGTCGAGCACCCGCACACAAGGCTAAGATCACCATGCGCAATGTCAAGCCCGCCACCAAATCAAATCAAATCAAATCAAATCAAATTTTTATTAGTCACATACAGCATGGTTAGCAGTAATGTTATATGGTCGGTTAAGTGTAAGCGAAATGCTTTTTGTGGCTTTCGGTAGTTTTCTTCGACATTTTTATTTGTTTTTGTTTCTGGTTTTTGTAATATTTTAGGACCTATACAGGGTGAGGAGTTCGTTAGATCGCTATATTGACATAAGTTGCCATCAATCTCTCTGTTGTTGTGGTTTTTTACTATTTTCATCTACACACGATAGTGTAATTAGGGTTGGGGATTAGATCAGAATATGGTTATCATAAACGTAGTGGTAATTATGAAGTCGTGTGTGGAGCTATTGGGGTGTAAGCTGGCATGGCAGAGTTGCAATTGTTTAGGATCGGTATATTGTTGAGTTTGACGTTGTTTGATATTTAGCATTATTGAGTGTTAGGTTATGTGATCTGGTTGGTTAGGCGTGATTGTAAACCTTAGGGTAGTAAATGTGGACATATTGTGTTTGTATAATGGGGGCTATTGGGGGTAGCATGTTATTTTGGCTCTAAGATTTAGATAGATTGGGTAAGGTGATGGCATGTTTAGGATTGAGTTGATTAAGCGAGTACCATGGTATTTAGTTAGAGTAGGTTAATTGGAGGTTATGGGGTTATGATTGGTTGTGTGGTGTTGGTTGTAGGTGGTTAGTTTTGGGGTTGTGGTTTTTGGGTTAGTTGGGTTGGGTTTTGGGTTGGTGTAACTTGGTTGGGTTCATTTGTATGGTTTTGGATTTTTGGGTGTGTGTAAGGGGTAGTGGGGCATTTGCTGTTATAAGGGTTCGGCGCTCAGTGGTGCGGCTGACCAAGGTGTTGATGTTAGCATAATGTTCCGACATCAATTTCCCATTTTAAAAAGTGGCTGGGAGTTGAGTCAGTATGTTGGCAGCGGCCGCTAATAAATGTTAGTGGTGGCTGTTTAACAGTCTGATGGCCTTGAGATAGAAGCTGTTTTTCAGTCTCTCGGTCCCTGCTTTGACGCACCTTACTGGCCTGCGTTCGGACTTCTGGATGATAGCGGGGTGAACAGGCAGTGGCTTGGGTGGTTGTTGTCCTTGATGATCTTTATGGGCCTTCCTGTGACTAGCGGGTGGGTGTAGGTGTCGTCATGGAGGGCAGGCGTTGTTTTTGCCCGCTTGGTGATGGTTTGGTCGCTTTGGTTGGTGTTGGGGGTGTGTGTTGGGGATTGCTTTAGGGTGTGGGTTGGTTGGTGTGGTGGTAGCTGTTGGGGGCGTTTCGTTGCGGATGGCCTTGTCGAACGGTACTGTGGGTTCGTCTGGGAGAGCCTTAAGCGCGGTTTGGTGTGGGTGGGGGAGGGCGTCGGGGTTAGCAAGTTGCGCGGTTGTATGCCAGAGGGCGGTGGGATAAACAGCCCTGGGAGCATGTGGGCTAGTTGAGGAGCTGCTCGTGATTTTTGTTTTGCTTCTGTAGAAGTTGTGAGGAGTGCCTTGTTTGTGGATTGGTGACAAGCCGAATTCTTCAGCCTCCTGAAGGTTGAAAGATATGTGTGGTGCTGCTGCTGCAGCCGTTCTCATCCGTACGGCGTGTGGTCCTTTGTGGTGGGTGGATCTCAGTGGCAGTGGTGTGTGTATCCGTTGGATCGGTGTTACATTGGTTCCGAGTTTGGTGAACTAAATACTTTCCAGGATCCGTATGTTTTCTTATCTTATCGGTGGTTTTTGGATGCGGTTTTTTTTGTGGGTGTCTGGGTGCGCGTTTCGTCGTGTTCGATTTGTGTGACTGTGATGGGGGGTGTGCTTTTGCCGCTCTGCTGTAGGTTTACTGAAGCCACAATCATCTCCCTTTGTTTATGTTACGTTTGAGAGGTGTGTTGTTATTTGGTGAGGTTATTGGTTTTCCCTGATCATCCGGTGGGTTTTTGGTGACATGTTTTTGGTTGGGTTCCTCGAGGCCCTCCACCTCCTTCCCTTGTAGGGTGGTGTGGTTGTTTCCGGGTGGTTTCGGTTCTGTTGTGTGGTTGTTGTGTCAAGGCCGTTTTATGGTGTGCGGTTACCGCACTGTAGTGTATGCTTTGTTCCGCGTTAGTTTTCTGGTGAGGATTCTTGATGATATTTTTGTGGAGGATTTTGATGTGGCGTGTTGGGTGCATGTTGCCACAGCAGTTGGTCGTGGTTGGGTGAGGATTCTATGGGATGTGAGGTCAGGGTGGAGGGTATTGGTGTCTTGCAGACTTGCAAGTTTAATCGGTCCTTTGTGTTGGGGCCCACAGTGTTGAGGATCAGCGGGTGGAGATGTTGTTTTACCGGTTTTTTGGTGAGGTTTACCCTCTACTTTGTTCGACGCTGTTGGATGTGGTCTTGGTCCGCGCGTGTTTCTAGGGGGAAGTCCAGGACCCAGTTGCACAGGGCGGTTTGTGTGGTCTGAGTACTGCTGTGGAGGGTTGTTTTTGGGTGTTCAGGGTTCTCTTTGGGAGCTTGATGACGAGCGGTTTGGAGGGGGATTATTGGTGTGGGTTATAAAAAATTGCTGTTGAAGTTTCTGGGGTGGGTGTCTTGTTATATGGAGGTTCGATGAAGGTATGTTTTGGGTGTGGTCAGCAATTCTCACACGTTGTGTGGTGGATTTTGCTGTGCTGGTAGGGTATCCTTCTTGTCCGGATGGGTTAAGGGCAGTGTGCAGGTGTGGTGGGGTGCGATTGGGGTTCGCGTCGTCTGTGGACCTATTTTGGGTTCGGGTAAGGTTCATTGGAAGGTTGTGGGGCTCTAGGAATATGTGTTAGGTGTCGGTGAATTGTGGTGTGAGTGATATGGTCCTTGACTAGTTTCTCTTTCAATAGCATCTTCATGATGACGGGCAGTGAGTGTACGGTGGTGCGGTAGTCGTTTTGTCGTAGGTGTAGTGATGGGATGGTCTGTTCGTCAGTTACGCTAGCTTAACCCTTTCGTTGGGGAACGGTAAAATAGGTGGTGGGGTACCATCTCTGAATAGCATGTGGGTAGACGAGCAGATGGGATAAGGATTGATATTGAATATGTCCTGATAGACTACACACAGTCCAGCTGGTCTGCGTCATGCTCTGAGACTTGGCGGCTGGGAATGCCGTTCTGGGGGCCTGCTTGCAGCGTGGGGACTTAGTACCGTTTAAAATGTTTTAACTGTACCTCGGCTGCACGTGTAGAGGAGAGGTGCCCGCGTCTAGGGTTGGGTGTTGATAGGTTGGGTGTCTTCTGTTGTGTCAGGTTGGTCATTGAGCGGGGTTGTGATGTTTCCTTCTAAAAGCGGGTTTGCATGTAGAGATATGTTTGTTGTTTTTTTTTGCTTGCTGGGGTTCAGGGGAGCAAGACACTCTCTGTGGGCCGGGATCGGTCGTGGTTTTTTTTTGTTTTCGTTAGGTTTTCTTTTTGTTAGGAGGATGTTGTTTGGCTCGATGGGTTATTTTGATCTTTGGTAGAACGCCTGGGCCTGTACGCTTATGTTTGGCATTACTCTCTTTGTCTGTGTGCTGTGAGGTGTGGGAAGTTTTCGAGCGTTTTGGCGGTATGTGTTGTGGTTCTCTGTACTGTTTTGTTTGTAGGTGGGTTTATTGTGTGGATGTATCGGGGTCTTGGTGTCGCTGTTTTGTGGATTTGGTCCTTGCTGGAGATTGAGTCTAGCGTAGTCTTGTTTGGTTATGACTTGTCGGTTCATTGTGTCGGGTGGTTTTTGTGGTGCCTTCCTGTGGTCTGGAGCGTGTTTCTGTGGTTGCCGTTCTGGTTAAGAGAGTGCAGTTGGTTCGTCGGTGCCTGTGGTTGCGTGCTTTTCAGTTTCTAAGTCGGTGTCGTGAATGCTTGCCTGTTTAATGGTGTTGTGGTTTGCCACGTGGTTTCTGGTTGTGGGGAATGGTTGTTATTTACTTCGTTGCTTTGGGTTGGGGTACGACATCGGGGTCAAATTGTGTGGTCAGCTTTCTAATTGTAGGCTCTGCTCCGGCTTTGGCGTAATCCAGCATATTTCGTCTCATTGATTTGTGTAGGTTTGTGGGATGGGTCGCGATTGCGGATTAGCCTAGTTGTCATGTTGTCGTCGCGTTGATCGATTGTAGCAGTCTGGGAGAGCGTTGGTGGGATTGGGTGTCAGACTTTGTCCGGAATTGAGGCTTGTTTGAATCAGGACTCTGGGTTGAAGCGCGGGAGGGTCTTGTTGTTTTTTGATGTTTTGTTTGGTAGGTTGTGTCCTGGAAATCGAACGAAAATGGAGTCTGTTGGTCAAGCTTTTCCAGAAGAGGGGGGCGGGTCGGGGGATGGGCCTTTATAGCGGTTGTCGCGGTAAAGTTAGGTTAATATTTTTTGTTTGGTTAGGTTTTAGGTTGTTTATTTTTGTTAAGATTGTGGTGGGTAGGTTGTTTTTTTTTCCGTAGGCCCTGTGGAGTGCTACAGATATGTGTTTATGCTTTGGTGTTGATTGTGGTTGAAGTTTAGGGAGTTTTTGTTGTGTTGTATTGGTTATGTGTATTAGGCCTTCGTTAAAATCCCTGCATGCGTTCGAGTGATGTATGCTATTGCCCTCAGCGGTAGTATTTGTGGGGTTTGTCCAGTTTGTTCTACAGCTAACGACCAGTTTGCTAGAGTAAAGTTGTTCGGTTCATGGGGTTCGTTGTGTGTGTGGTTGGTTTTGTGTTGGTCCATCGAGTTTTGTGTTTCTGTCTTTGGGTTGTTGGGGAGGGGAATGGTTATTTATTGTCGGTGGGTTCGGTGGTGATTATAGATTGACGAGAAGTCTTGGTTAGACCTTAATTGGTTTGGGTTGTTGTTGTGGCGTGTTGTGGTTCTGGATGCTATTTTTGTGGGTGGTTGGTGGGTTTTTGTGTGAGGGTGTGAGTTGAGTTCTAGATTCTAGTGGTGAAACCGGTGATGGTAGCTGATTCTTTGTGGCTGTGTGTAGTGTTCTATGTGTGTTGTTTTTGATGTGGGGGTTGTGTTAGTTTATAGTTCTGATGGTCGAGTTTTGTGGTGTGTGGTTGTTTGTGGTGTTTTAAGTGTTTTCCAGTAGTTAGTTTGGTTGTCTTATTAGTGTAGTTGTCACTGTGATTAGTATTCCTGAGTAGAGGTAGTGTGTGATTGGTTTTTTGGTGTGGGTTGAGTTCTCGGTTAGAGTCGATCTAGGGTTGAAGTGTTGTATGAGTTGGGTTGCTTTCTTCGGTCCTTGTGGTTGTGTTGTTCTTCGGGGGAGTGGGGTTTTGGGTTGTACGCTGCTGTGTGTTCGGGTTGTGTTGGTTTGTGTTGGGTTGTTGGTTTGTTCGTGGGGTCCTTGGCTTTTTCGTTACCTTGTGGGGTTGTGTGTTTTGGGGTTGGGGTTGTTAAATAGTGAGGATATAGTTGGTTTGTTTTGTTTTCTGTTGGGGTCTGTGTGCCGTGTCGTATGCCCTATGTTGTAGGAGGGATGAGAATTCCCCGGTAGATTCTTGGCTGTGCAATCGTGGAGCGTCTCGCTAGTCGTGGGTACCCTTGTTTGGAGATGGGTAGTCCATGTTTCCGGGAAGCGATGAGCTATTGTTGTAACGTGGGTCATATCCTTGATGTCTTCTTGGAGATGTCTACTGTTGGGTCCGGTTGTTTTATTGGGGTTGTTTGCTCTTGGGTGGGTTTGCGATCGTAGGTTTTGTGGGGTTGCGTTTGGTTTGGTTGTGTTGGTTGCCCATGGTTGTAGTATGTCGCATATTTGTGTGGGGTTGAGACTGCGAGACATTGGTCGAGTTGTTGTAGTATGCGGTGAGGGTAGTCGGCTGAGGCGGGGCGTTGTTGGATTTTTGTTGTGGTTGCGCTTCGGTTTTCGTTTGCGGCTTGTTGGTTGCTCTCGGGTTGAAGGGTCTGGTGACTCTATCTTGTGGAGGGTATCGTTTGTTTTTGTGGGTGTGTTGATTACTTGGGGTGTCGCTGTCGTTGTTGGGTACTGGTTTCTTGGTTCTACGCTCCTTGTTACTGTGCGGTTGCGTTCTGCACGTGTTGTCGCCGTGTGTGTGCTGGGAATTTTTAGTATTCCTATGTGATGTTGGTGATGTGCCAGCTTCTGGTATCCGTGTGTGGGTCGGGAGAAGTCATAGTATTCCTGGTTAGGGTGGGAACGATGATTTGAGTTTGTCTGTTGTAATGGTATCGGTTATAAGTTTCAGTTTGTGCGGTTATCCTGGTTTCCCGACTGTTGAGTGGTTTAGGTTGAGTATACCAGGTATGATTATGTCTGCGCGGTTTGTTTCGGAGGGTACGCGATGTAGAAAAACAACGTAAAAAAACAAAATACTGCATATTTTCCAGGAACACAAAGCGAGGCAGCCATCTCTTTTCGGCGCCGGAACCATTGGACTCTGGAGCAGTGGAAACGCGTTCTCTGGAGAAATTAAGCACGCTTCACCATTTGCAGTCCTACGGACTAATCTGGGTTTGGCGGATTCCAGGAGAATGCTACTGCCCCAATGCATAGTGCCAATTGTAAAGTTTTGGTGGAGGATGAATAATGTTCTGGGGCTGTTTCTGTGCTTCCAACTTTGTGGCAACAGTTTGGGGAGGGCCCACGCATAAAGCGAGGTCCATACAGAAATGGTTTGTCAAGATCGGTGTGGAAGAACTTGACCAGCCTGCAGAGCCCTGACCTCAACCCCATCGACAACCTTTGGATGAATTGGAACGCCGACTGCGAGCCAGGCCTAATCGCCCGACCTCACTAATGCTTGTGAGTAAATGGAAGCAAGGCCCCCGCAGCAATGTTCCAACATCTAGTGGAAAGCCTTCCCAGAGAGGGGAGGCTGTTACAGCAGCAAAGGGGACCCTACTCCATATAACGGCCATGATTTTGGAATGAGATGTTCGACGAGCAGGTGTCCACATACTTTTGGTCCTGTAGTGTATGTGTGCGCATGGGTGCATGTTGCGTAAACGCCTACATTTGTTTAGGGTGAACAGTAAAATGATGTACATGATGTCAGAGCTCAGGGTCTGGGCTTCACAGCTCCGTACGGGTTTTGACTGACAGCCGGTCAGAGCTCAGGGTCTGGGCTTCACAGCTCTGTATGGGTTTTTGACTTGACAGCCGTCAGAGCTCAGGGTCTGGGCTTCACAGCTCTGTATGGGTTTTGACTGACAGCCGGTCAGAGCTCAGGGTTGTTCTTCACAGCTCCGTATGGGTTTTGACTGACAGCCGGTTAGAGCTCAGGGTCTGGGCTTCACAGCTCCGTATGGGTTTTGACTGACAGCCGGTCAGAGCTCAGGTTTGGGCTTCACAGCTCCGTATGGGTTTTGACTGACAGCCGGTCAGAGCTCAGGGTCTGGGCTTCACAGCTCCGTACGGGTTTTGACTGACAGCCGGTCAGAGCTCAGGGTCTGGGCTTCACAGCTCTGTATGGGTTTTGACTGACCCCGGTCAGAGCTCAGGGGTTTGGGCTTCACAGCTCCGTATGGGTTTTGACTGACAGCCGGTCAGAGCTCAGGATCTGGGCTTCACAGCTCTGTATGGGTTTTGACTGACAGCCGGTCAGAGCTCAGGGTCTGTGCTTCACAGCTCCGTATAGGTTTTGACTGACAGGGTCAGAGCTCAGGGTCTGGGCTTCACAGCTCTGTATGGGTTTGACTGACAGCCGGTCAGAAGCTCAGGGTCTGTGCTTCACAGCTCTGTATGGGTTTTGACTGACAGCCGGTCGAGAGCTCAGGGTCTGGGCTTCACAGCTCCGTATGGGTTTTGACTGAAAGCCGGTCAGAGCTCAGGGTCTGGGCTTCACAGCTCTGTATGGGTTTTGACTGACAGCCGGTCAGAGCTCAGGGTCTGGGCTTCACAGCTCTTTATGGGTTTTGACTGCACAGCCGGTCAGAGCTCAGGGTCTGGGCTTCACAGCTCTGTATGGGTTTTGACTGACAGCCGGTCAGAGCTCAGGGTCTGGGCTTCACAGCTCCGTATGGGTTTTGACTGACGGCCGGTCAGAGCTCAGGGTCTGGGCTTCACAGCTCCGTATGGGTTTTGACTGACAGCCGGTCAGAGCTCAGGGTCTGGGCTTCACAGCTCCGTATGGGTTTTGACTGACAGCCGGTCAGAGCTCAGGGTCTGGGCTTCACAGCTCCGTATGGGTTTTTGACTGACAGCCGTCAGAGCTCAGGGTCTGGGCTTCAACAGCTCCGTAGGGGTTTGACTGACAGCCGGTCAGAGCTCAGGGTCTGGGCTTCACAGCTCCGTATGGGTTTTGACTGACAGCCGGTCAGAGCTCAGGGTCTGGGCTTCACAAGCTCCGTATGGGTTTTTGCTGACAGCCGGTCAGAGCTCAGGGTCTGGGCTTCACAGCTCCGTATGGGTTTTGACTGACAGCCGGTCTTAACTTCAGCACCTCGCGTGGCAAGAAGATGACCTCATCCCTCCCTCTAATTGAGAAACTTTTGCAAATGTTTTGTTATCTGAGTGAGGGAAATGCTGTAAATTAAGAGGACTCAATGTATTTTGAAAGATAAGACCTTGAGGATTATAATAAATACAACTTTGATGTCATACAAAATGTGCACTTCACATCCCGAATCATAAAACTCATGTAATATACAGTGTCAACGTTTATGATCACTATGTTTGATGTACAGTTACTAGATGACATGGCGTTGTACCCCGGGTTGTTCTGAACACAAACAGCCTTTGTTTGTTTATTGTGAAGAAGATTCGCTGCTGCACAAGCACCTGAATGCAATCATGACTCCTTTCTATGCGCACCAAAATTATCTGTTTCCCTGAATTGCATTGTGAAAGCATAACACTGTAATATTGTATTTTATAATTAGCTAGTCATGTTGACAATAGAACAAGCTTTCAAATGATGCCCACCTGACCCAGATTACGATTTGTAACGGACCATTTTAATTGCGGAAACAACAACATCTCTTCAGCAGGTCCTATGATTGAGTGTAGTCTGACCCAGGGGTGTGAAGGTGAACGGAAAGGCACTGGAGCGACAAACCGCCTCTGCTGTCTCTGCCTGGCCGGTTCCCCTCTCTCCACTGGGATTCTCTGCCTCTAACTTTATTACGGGGGCTGAGTCACTGGCGCTCTTCCATGCCGTCCCTAAGAGGGGTGCGTTACTGACGTAAACTTTCTGTCCGGGTTGGCGCCCCCCTCGGGTTCGTGCCGTGGGGGAGATCTTCGTGGGCTATACTCCCCTGAGCCTTGTCTCAGGATAGTAAGTTGGTGGTTGAAGACATCCCTCTAGTGGTGTGGGGCCTGTGCTTTGACAAAGTGGGTGGGGTTATATCCTGCCTGGTTGGCCCTGTCCGGGGGTATCGTTGAACGGGGCCACAGTGGCTCCCGACCCCTCCTGTCTCAGCCTCCAGTAGTTATGATGCAATAGTTTGTGTCGGGGGGCTAGGGTCTCTCTCCCTCCCCTCCCTACCTCTCTACCGCCCTCCCTCCCTGACCACGGACCATGCCTCAGGACTACCTGGCCTGATGACTCCTTGATGTCCCCAGTCCACCTGGTTGTGCTGCTGCTCCAGTTTCAACTGTCCTGCCTGCGGCCATGGAACCATGACCTATTCACCGGACGTGCTGTTTCGACTCTCTCTCTCTACCGCACCTGCTGACTCTGAATGATCAGCTATGAAAAGCCAACTGACATTGACTCCTGAGGTGCTGACCTGTTGCACCCTCTACAACCACTGTGATTATTATTATTTGACCCTGTTGGTCATCGATGAACGTTTGAACATCTTGGCCATGTTCTGTTATAATCTCCACCCGGCACAGCCAGAAGAGGACTGGCCACCCCTCATAGCCTTGTTCCTCTCTAGGATTGTTCATAGGTTCATGCCTTTCGAGGGAGTTTTTCCTAGCCACCGTGCTTCTACATCTGCGTTGCTTGCTGGTTGGGCTTTTAGGCTGAGTTTCTGTATACGCACTTTGTGACATCTGCTGATGTAAAAAGGGCTTTATAAATACATTGGATTGATTGAAAAGTAAGGGCTGTATTTTCGGCTGTTATTAAAGCATGTTAGTTTGCAATTTCAGGTACATCAAATCTGGGCAGAGAGACTGAAAAACAACATCTCAAGGCCATCAGACTGTTAAATAGCCATCACTGTCCGGCTTCCACCCGGTTACGCAACCCTGCACCTTAGAGGCTGCTGCCCTATATACAGTGGGGCAAAAAAGTATTGTCAGCCACCAATTGTGCAAGTTCTCCCACTTAAAAAGATGAGAGAGGCCTGTAATTTTCATCATAGGTACACTTCAACTATGACAGACAAAATGAGAAAAAAAATCCAGAAAATCACATTGTAGGATTTTTAATGAATTTATTTGCAAATTATGGTGGAAACTAAGTATTTGCGTCACCTACAAACAAGCCAAGATTCTGTCGCTTCCAGCAGCACCGTGTAAACTTCTTCTTTCTAAGCGAGGCGCCTCTGTCCTCTCATCGTTTACTGTATTAATGGCACTTGTTTTGAACTGTGTTAGTAATATTAAAGCGTTTTAGCGTTTGTTAAAATACAGCCCTTAGATTTTACCATTGTTTTGTTTGTTAAAATAGAAGCATAACTTTCCCAATTGGTGTTAGGTTGTTAAAAAAACGGAGCATTAAGATTTACCAAGTTTCGTGTAGTAAAGAGATTGTTAAATAGCGGCCTTATAGTTACCTTGTGTTTGTTCTTTAAAGAATCGAACGCCTTTGATTTAGCTCAATTGCTGTTGTTTGTTTAAAATAGACCTCTATAATTATACACATGTGGTTTTAGCTTAGTTAAAATAAGGCCCTTGAGATTACCATTGTGTTAGGTTTGTTAAACAATAAGCCATTAAATTTACCTTGTGTTAGGTTGTTAAAATGAGCCTTAGATTTACCATTGTGTTAGGTTTGTCAAATAGAGCCATTATATTTACCATTGTGTTTGTTGTTAAAATGCGCCTTGGATTTTACCATTGTGTTTGTTTGTTAAATAGAGCCCTTAGATTTACCTTGTTTAGGTTGTTAAATAGAGCGCCCTTTGATTTGACAATACGATATGTGTCTTGTTTGTTAAAGACTTCGTTGACGCGGACGATCCCTTAGCGTGATCATTTTCACCCACACAACGCGCTAGGATTGCATCGAGCCGCCAAATACAAAAAATAAATTAGCTAAAAATATTGTATTGATCGATTGAAATCACAAGTGCAAACTATAGCAAAAACAGTTCTATGCTTGTATTAATTTCCAGCCTATGCCTGTGGTCAGATTTTTGACATATATTGCTTTACAGCGGAAAGCAACAACTGTTTGTGTGAGATTATCGATCACCTAGGAAAACTCATTAAGAACGACTCTAAGCAGCGCATGAGAGATTGCTCAGCGTAAAAGCCAGAAAGCAATTACAGATTAACTCGCTTACCTTGAGATTTCGTCTATGTCTTGCACTCACAGGGACTCCCACTATACAGCAACAATATGTTCTTTTGTCGATAAAGATTTATTTTCATATATCAAACATAACTCAATTTGTTTGTGCGACTATGTTGCAGTATTCACAGATTTCTATAGGCAGTCTATAAGGCTTGACAAATAGTATCCGCGTCGAAAAGATCTCAAAAAGAAACATGTAATACGTTTTTATAATCAACGTCGCTCAGGTTGGTCTGTTTAACATCAGATGAATCCGCAATTAATCTTCAAACCGGACTGTAAACTATTCAAATATCTGGAGAGAAAGAAAATGTCGCGCGGCATCAACTTAATGGAGGGACATGTTCCAGTGTATCCACGTGACGCACTTTTGATAAATCTCGCTCATTTTCAAAAAATAAAAGCTTGAAACTATGTCTAAAGACTGTTCACACCCTGAGGAAGCCACAGGAAAATGAATCTGGTTGATATCCCTTTAAATGGACGAAAGGCAGGCAATGGAATAGTGATTTTTCAAAATAAGAGTCACTTCCTGGTTGGATTTCCTCAGGTTTTCGCCTGCAAAATCAGTTCTGTTATACTCACAGACAATATTTTGACAGTTTTGGAAACTTTAGAGTGTTTTCTATCCTACTCTGTCAATTATATGCATATTCTAGCATCTGGACCTGAGAAATAGGCAGCTTACAATGGGAACGTTATTTTTCCAAACATAAAAATTCTGCCCCTTAGCTTCAAGAGGTTTTAAAATAGAGCCCTTAGATTTACCATTGCGTTAGGTTTGTTAAAATAGAGCCCCAATTGTGTGATGGCGAGGGTGCAGGGTTGTGTTCCAAACAAAACAACTACAAGTGTGCTTGCTCTAGTTCCTCAACGGCACAACTAGGAGAGCATAAAACAGCTCCTTATAGTTGAAGACACTTTGTAGAGGTGTGTGGCCACATGGAGACACCAGTTAGTCCTCTCACTCAAACCCTTGTAAGAAATGTTTGTCTTATGTTTCACCTACCCACATTTTCCCAGGAATATTCTTATCATGCTACTGAATGTATCCAGGGTATTGTCAGATTTCGTTATCAACAAATGTAGCAAAAAGTTCAGTAAATGTAAAATGCACATTAAATCAACAGTGTAATGTTTGGATTCAGTCTTGTGTCAGGTGAACTGTTGTGTCCTCACCTTTGGATTCATAACTTTCCCATAATCTCCAAACTGTTCCCTTTCAATTGCTACCATGGTTATGCATCTGCTTTTCATATTTCTTCTGTTACAAACAGTTCAATTTAGCCCTATCCATATAGGACAATTCCCATGAGTGTAAAGGGTTATTAAGGGCTTCCACTTCCCATTAAGAGGATATGGAGGATTCAATTGCTTTGCTTTAAAATGGCCTCTTTCCTTTCAAAACAAAAGGTTATTCAATTAAGGTTGTAAAACACATTTTCCCCTTTTGCTGACCCTGGGAGAGCAGAGCAGATCAAATAAGATCATTTCCCCTTTTATAGGGCTGTGTTTAGATGGTTGGAGTCATAGAATTAGAATTACTAGAACAGGTATTCCCATTCAAGTCAATGTTCTGTGATGGGTGGACTGGCGGCTGTAGTCTGGGAAAGTCTCTCCTATGGACTGATTCTCAGGTTCTATGGTGGGGTCATTCAATGCCTGCGGCCTGAGGCTCGGCAGATCTGAATGAATGTCTGACGTCCATCAGACCCCATGAAATAGCTGCACACAAACACAGTAAGTTCAAACGCATGTGGAGTTTAACTCTGAACTCCTTAGGCTGGTTTTGAAGAACCACTAAGAAACATACACTGCTGTGTTCACCAATATTTTAAACTGAAACCATCTGAAGTGAAAAATATGTAAAGTAAGAAATAGTGAGAGCAAGAGTGCTATGTGGGGTGGCCTAATAAGACACTGGGAGAATGAGAGTGGACTTATACAAGTACTTACCATCGGACTAGAAGGCCGTGCTCCAGGAAGTTCTTGAGGTTGGGCAGGGTCTGACGGAGYTCTGGAGTGGACAGGCCATGCTGGTATCTCAGCTGGGAAGGAAAAACAAAGCATACATTAGCAGCGAACAGAGCATTCTTTACCATATCATATTGAACCGTACCATAACCAAGCATATCGCTTTTATTCATCCATTCCCATGTTTCTCTAGTTTTTGATGTCTCTGGACAAGGCAGAGAATTACAACCCTACAGGGAGACTAAAGCATATCTGAAGCATTCTAACTTCTCCCTTTGGACTATTCTTTACATAATGGTTATCATCATTCCATGCTAACAGACGTCTGTGCTAATGTGGAAAGGTGTGTGGAGAGGCAGATGAAACGTGGGCGGTGAGAAGGCAGAATGCCGAACATCTGGAAGAGATGGGGTAAAACCACAGAGAGCAACCTCTCCCTCTCTCCATTTCCCTCTCTCTGTCGCTCTATAGCTCTCTCCATGTAACCCAGATCCCCATTGGCTTGATGACGCTCCTTCTCTCCCGTCCTCTAACCTCCCTCTCTCCAGTCCTCTAACCTCCCTCTCTCCAGTCCTCTAACCTCCCTCTC
>NC_036863.1:24970138-24973774 GCF_002910315.2 Salvelinus sp. IW2-2015 | reverse complement strand
CTCTAACCTCCCTCTCTCCAGTCCTCTAACCTCCCTCTCGCCAGTCCTCTAACCTCCCTCTCGCCAGTCCTCTAACCTCCCTCTCGCCAGTCCTCCATTTATCCGTCATAAAATCAACGTCAACTTACGACTGACAGGGACGTGAGACAAAGTCAGAGTGGACAGGTTGTTCAATTTGCAGCTGTAATGACATCACTATATACAGTATATGACAGAAGACAGCATCACACCAAGGCAGTCAGGGAGGGAGAGCAGTCCAAGCCACCCCTGCTGTCCTCAGGTTAAAATAAACAATCTTGTATCTCTCCCCAACAGCAGAGCAGCAACATGCACCATGTCAGTCATATAACTCACTAGGCCCTGTGTCAGACACTCACCGTTCAGTCTACATCTGTTCTCTCTACATTATACTGCGACACCCATTCTCCTCTACACACCGCCATAACCTGGATCCATCCTGCTCTCCCTCCCTGGCTATCCCTCGCTCCACGCCTTACACTACAGTGATTGATGAAAGCACATGTGATTCTAATTAGGCCAGACACAGTACCAGTGTATTGCTCCCAACAGTCCTACACTCACCCATTACATACCACTGCAAACCGATCATACACCATAGACTATATACACACCATAGACCATATATATATATATATATATATATATATATATGAAAACGCTGGGGAGAAGTACAACGATAACAGAGGAATTACAGAGAAGTAAATGTTGGAGCCCCGGGGGCCAAAGGTCATATTTCCCAGTTTGTGTTTATAGTTAGAGGAAAATAATGGTTTTCTTGGATCAGCAGTCATCTCAACACCATTCATCCAAGTCCATTTTTTTGTAGCCTGTTCTGTAATATTCTGTCAGGACTGTAATGCTGTGCGGTGGTTCTAGTAAAGTTTGACTAATGGCATGAGGAGTGGCATAAGCATTAACACATGGGACCCTGCTGCCACTGCTAGTGCACACAGTACAGCAGGGTGTGTGTGTGAGAGAGTGCATGTGTGTGAGAGCGGATCTATGCGTGTGTGACAGAGTGTGTGTGTCAGCACGTATACAGTACATATGCACGAATGCTCATGCCCATGTGTATCTTTGGCTCGGTATACCCCTCTCTCCCCTCTGGGGGACCCATGGAACCAGAGTTATCTATGGTATCTGCACAGACCTCCCGATCTCTGTGGTAGGTTTTGTGTTTGACCAAAAGCAGCACAGATTGAGCCAGGCAGGGAGAGGCGTACAGTATGTAGCTCCAAACCCCTGTTGGTGATACTAGAACAACACTGGGATCCATTCATGGTTTTAGTAAAACTTTGAGTCTGACCAAATGACGGTGTAGCGCTGTCCACAAGGCAGACCAAAAGGAATCGGTTTTGAAATGGTCGGCCAAGTTCAATATTTCCTGTTTTAAAACCCAGAAAGAATATAGCTACGTTTGGCAGGGGGCCTTGAATGTTCTCTCTCCCCCCTAAGAGGAAAATGAAATAAAACAACTCAACAGCTAACACTGAAGATACTGATGAGATATAAGCATAGAGTAAATGTTATGTTTCGAGCGTAGGTCAACTTATTTTGATCAGCCATATTACTGAGTCAAGGACAACAAACTCATGGCCAAGCTACAAGGCTCAGCAAAACACCTTTTTAATCCTCACTCTTTGTTAGTGACTGAGTGGGACTCGGCTCAGAGGTACTCGTGATGTGAGCTTTCTGACATGCTATTGTGTGTGTGAGCATGAATGCATGTACGTGTGACCGCTATCATTTCCCCCCAGGCTGTGTTGAAACCCTGCCAAGTGTGCAGCACAGAAATGGGATAGGGGCAACGACAGAGTGAGGGGTGACATCACTGGATTGTTGCGCACACACTATTGTTGGGGTAATTGTTAGGGGGATAAASAGAAGAGGATCCTGAGTGTGCGAATGCTCAGAGGACTGAGAGATGACTCTCCTGGAACCTGGACAAAAGTATGTGTCTTACTGCTGAAGCCTCCAGGAAAGATACAAGATAGGGAGCAGCCATTCCAGCAGCACTTCTCTCTACAAGTTCCATCATGCTCACACAGGTCTGTGCCAACTCTCTGCCAATGGGCTCTACACACAACACTTGACCAACAAGTGTTGTGTTGGACCAACAAGTGTCTGGTTGGCACCAGCCCTGATATGGCCCGCCTCCATGTCATAGTGTCTACCTAAACCTTATAAATGTAATCTGTGCCACGTCTTTAAGACCATGTGTGGTAGGCTAGTTGCAATGTGCTTTGTTGTCTCTGGAGTCTGGACTGAGGTGTGGAGGACTCTGGCTGTCTGTTGAGGAGGCGCGTGCTTGCCATGGACTGGTTTCCCTGCTGTTCATTTACATTAAGTTATTCCGCAGAGCACCGAATCATATGTGTGTGCCTGTGTGTGTGTGCGTGGARGCCTCTTGGCTCTGAACTTGGAGGGGGAAGGATTACATCCTGGCCCTTCACTGCTGTCTAAGCAAACAACTGCCCTTCCCCCCTCCTCCTTCTTTTCACCCTCTACTGAGGGACAAATAGAAAAACATTCAATGTTCTGGCCACATAAAGAGCGTTGGGAAAACATAACAGGGAAGCTGTGAGTGTGAAAGAGAGAAATGTGAGGCAGCTTTGTCTGACATGAAGCTGGATGTCGCTTTCAATTAAAAGCAACAACACAGGCTTGAACACAGAGAGAAGCAAACCGCTTAGAGGGAGGGAGGGAGGGAGGGTCTGGCTTGTTAAATACACCAGTTGTTTAGGAAACTGACAAGGAGAGAAATAAACTCTGATTTTGTTCTCCTATGATACTCAAATCACATGGTGTGTTTCATTTTGGATTAAATGAGAGGGTTGACTGATTAAAAGGTAAATAAATATTATCGTAAACATGAACATTTCCAGCTCAACAACTAATTAGCACATTTCTAAGTCATACAAATAGCTCATATGAGTACAACATACAGTACCAGTCAAAAGTTTGGACACACCTACTCATTCAAGAGTTTTTCTTTATTTTACTATTTTCTACATTGTAGAATAATAGTGAAGACATCAAACATATGAAACAACACATATGGAATCATGTAGTAACCAAAAAAGTGTTAAACAAATCAAAATATATTTGAGATTCTTCAAAGTAGCCACCCTTTGCCTTGATGACAGCTTTGCACACTCTTGGCATTCTCTCGATCTGCCTGCAGTAATGTGTGTTTGTGGAAAGCACCATAGGCTGGTTAAGTGATGACCTTAGAGCAATTCTAATAGAATACATACGTAGACACGTCGTCGACAGTAACAGGCCAATCCGAATCTCTCCAGTGCCTTTTACCGGTAGTGGAGAAAGAGCCACACATTGGGCAGATCATATCTGTTCACCCATTACTTCTTAGCTGTACTCTACAGCAGAGAGCACGGCGGTTTTGGATAGCCCAAAATCTCAAATTTGGACTTTGCTCTTTGGTTTCTTGTTCCAAGAGTCTCTTCTTATAATTGGTGTCCTTTCGTAGTGGTTTCTTCTGCAGCCAAGGGTGAGTTGGCCTGAAGGCTGAAGTCGCACCTAGCTTCACACAGTGGCTCTCCTCTGTCAACGAGTTGTGTTGAGATGTGTATGTCTACTCATTGAACTCTGTTG
>NC_036863.1:24967782-24969970 GCF_002910315.2 Salvelinus sp. IW2-2015 | reverse complement strand
AACCAGCTTCATGAGGAATGCTTTTCCAACTGTTTTGAAAGAGGTTCCAAATATGCTGAGCACTTGTTGGCTGCTTTCCTTCACTCTGAAGCATTTACTTGGGCTGCAATTTCTGAGGCTGGTAACTCGAACGAACTTATCCTCTGCAGCAYAGGAAACTCTGGGTCTTCCTTTCCTGTGGCGGTCCTCATGAGAACCAGTTTCATCATGGTTCTCGGCCTGTCCCCATCCTGTCATCATAGCGCTGACTGACCTTCATGTCTTAAAGTAATGATGGACTGTTGTTTCTCTTTGCTTATTTGAGCTGTTCTTGKCATAATATGTACTTGGTCTTTTACCAAATAGAGATATCTTTTGTATACCACCCTTACCTTGTCACAACACAACTGATTGGCTCAAACGCATTAAGAATGAAAGAAATTCCACAAATTAACAGGGCACACCTGTTAATTGAAATGCATTCGAGGTGACTACCTCATGAAGCTGGTTGAGAGAATGCCAAGAGTGTGCAAATCTGTCATCAAGGCAAAGGGTGGCTACTTTGAAGAATCTCAAATATATTTAGATTTGTTTAACACTTTTTTTGGTTACTACATGATTCCATATGTGTTATTTCATAGTTTTGATGTCTTCACTATCATTCTACAATATATAAAATAGTAAAAATAAAGAAAAACCCTAGAATGAGTAGGTGTGTCCAAAATTCTGACTGTAGGTCAGCCTGTCATTTCACATTTTCGGCTGGCCGCACCCATAGGGGGAGGGTTATTTCACATGACGTGATGCTAGCTGGGGGCCTGACAAACAGATCCAGCACAGCTCCTCTCACAGACCTTTGAGTCTGTCCCCTCCCTGTCATTCAGACACCTGCATTTAGCCACTTCACAGACTCCTGTATAGAGCACTGGTAGAACACAGGAAGCTGTCTTAGTGTTTTGATACCGCCTGAGGGCTGGGCATGATGTGTTGCAGTGTGTTGCAGGATGTGTGAATGGAGCTCTAACCACGACTAGAGGAGTCAAAGACACCTCCCAGTCCCATCCACCACAGTAGGGCCTAAGAGCCAGAGGAATGTAGTGTCTGTGTACAGCTCAGCTACTTCAATCCAACCGGGCCCAACAAAATGCACTTCAGCTGAATAAAGCATCCCAACACGCTGGTTTACATGCCACCCATCACTTTGTGAGGCGCTGTTTGTTTTCAACTCAGGCTCTGCCGCAGCGATGTAAACATCCCGGCTTATGCCATGTCTTATTGTTTACGTTGTTTTTGTCACAGCCAATCATCCTCAAATCTGAGAATGCCTTGGCGGGGGCCTCTTGCCAGTTCTGAGGTTAATTGCTGGCGACCTTCCTTACCAGAGCCGTCGGGCCGGGCCGGCCTTCATAATGGAGTGCTCCTATTCACCATGAGATCATTTGACACGCCGTTTGTCCGCACAGAAGTCACAACGGTTCAAGCGGTTATTAGAATCACCTGACAAGTGGTGTGCCTAGACGTCCACCAGGGATGGGGAGCAGACTCACTACAGGAAACCTGTAATGTGGTTCATCAGGAGGGTTATTTTCACGTCACAAGGTTATAGAGACTCAACCTTCTCATTCACAACGGAAATTGTTAAAAGGTTATAAAAACTATTCTAATAAATGCAACAGCTGGACAATGGATGAAGATACTCAACTTTTGATTTTTTTTTTTATAATCCATCAGATATTGAAGGAATTATAGCACAAAATGTTTACCGGCACGGACAAATTATGAATGGAGTACAGGGATTTGTGTGTGAATTCAGGGATGTATTTATTGTCAAATTCATTTTTTTTTTATGTACTCATACATTTTCTTATTGTAGGCTGTATTTAAAAAAAGATTCTGTTAAAATAAAGAAAATGATATGTGCCTCATTTACATAAATACAGCAGGTGTATCTGCATACAGAATATTAATGAATTAACATAAATGGGTGGAACAGTACACTGCTCTGTCCACCCTATATGCCTCTTGTCCACCTGCCTGCTCTGTCTACCCTGCCTGCTCTGTCACCCGCCTGCCGCCATGCTCTGTCTCTGTCTCCTGCTGCTCTGCTACCTGCCTCTCTGTCTACCTGCCTGCTCTGTTCACTCCTCTGCACGCCACTGCCTGCTCTGTCCACACCTGACTCTCTGTCTCACGCGCTCCCTCTCTGGTC
>NC_036863.1:24894043-24967757 GCF_002910315.2 Salvelinus sp. IW2-2015 | reverse complement strand
AGGGCTGCAACTACCAAGACACTTTGTCTACCCTTGCCTGCTCTGTCCACCAAACCTGCTCTGTCACCTGCCTGCTCTGTCCCCCTGCCTGCTTCTGTCCACGCCTGCTGCTCTGTCTACTGCTGACCTCTATGTCCAACCCCTGCCGCTTGTCCACCCTGCCCTTGCGCCCCCCTCTGTCCACCTGGCTGCTCTGTCTACCCTGCCTGCTCTGTCCACCCTGCCTGCTCTGTCCAGCATGCCTGCTCTGTCCTACGCCTGCTGCTGTCTTCTCGCAAGCTCTCCCTGCCTCCTTGGTCACCCGCCTGCTCTGGTGATCCTCTGAGGTCTGGAACCCCACCATAGGCCTGCTCTGTCCACCCTGCCTGCTCTGTCCACACCTGCCTGCTCTGTCACGCTGCCCGTGCTCTGTCACCCTGCTTGCTACTGTCTACCCTGCTGCTCTGTCACGCTGTTGCTCTGTCCACCCTGCCTCTGCTTCTCGCTTCTACTGCTGCAATCTTGTTCACCCCTGCCTGCATTCTGTCACACCTGCCTAGCTACTGATCACCCTGCCTGATCCTGTCGCACGTCCTTTGTCAAGCTTGTCGCACCATGCCGTGCATTCTAGTCCGGACGTCGAAGAAGATAAGGAGAGTTAGCAAGCATAACACACTACCAGATTCTACGGGATGAGGGACCACAGACCTGCTGCTTGATCCACCTAGCTGTCTCTGTCTACCTGCTGCTCTAGGTTCAGCCTGCCTGCCACTCTGCCCCCTGCTGCTCTGTCCACCCTGCTCGCTCTGGTCCACTCTGCTCGAGACTCTGTCTACCGTAGCCTGACATCTGTCTACCCTGCTGCTCTCGTCTACCCTGCCTGCTCTGTCAGTCTCCTGCTGCTCTGTCACCCTGGCCTTGGCTGTCCACCCTGCGGCTCTGTCCACCCTGCTGCTCTGTCACCCTGCCTGCTTGTCAAGCCTGGCGCTGTCTAGTCTGGTTCTACAAACTGCCTGCGTCACTTGTTTTTTACCTTCACTAGCTGCTACTGTCCAACCTGCTGCTCTGTCACCTGACCTCGCTTGTCCACGAAGCCTTGACACTGCTCTGTCTACACTAGCCTGCTCTGTCCACACTGCCTGCTCTGTCACCACACCTGACCCATGCTCTGTCCACCCTAAACCTCCTCTGTCACCCTATCCTCCTATAGATCCACATACTACCTAGCTCTTGACTACCAATGTGCAAAAACCACCTGCTCTGTCCACAGGATCGAGACCAGTGCCGCTCTCTGATACCACCCTTCTGAGTGCACCTGTCATGTCACAATCAACAGAGGACAGGAAACAAAACACCCATTCGCTCCGCTACACGAAATCCAACAGAAATCGAAAAAAGAAGCCTTCTAACTATAGGTGATATGATTCCTCAATCAGACAAAGGACAACGATAACTAACCATCTGGATCTCTGATTGAGAACCATTATTAGGCCCTGGACATGATCTAGAAATCAGAGTCAAAGCCTCAGACTACTAACCGACAAACCAATCCGGAATATCACACACAAGACAAGACGCCGGCGCCAATAGCCTCAAGACCTTCAATCACGTCCTGAACTAGGAGGCACTAGTGCCCACCCACTCATCGTCCCAACACTCCACACGAAGACGAATCACATAGTCGAGACGAGTGTCCACTAAGCCATAACTCGACGGTACACAAAGTCGTTAAACCACCAATCCATCTCAAAACGACAGAAACAAGGTAGGGAACAGTGAACTAACCTATTGTCCTAAAAGTACAAGAAACTAGCCCTGGAGTTCGTCTAAACATTAGAGCCTCCAACTTGGTTTTGACAACACACCACCCAGCCAGACCACAGTCCTTACCACCATTACGAAATCCTTCGCGCGAGGCACACCTATGGTTACTGTAACTACTGCTTCAAAACAAACCCCAAATCAAATCTAATACTCTGCCCTACCCTCAGCACTCAAACCATACGTTTCGACAAAATCGTACTACAATACAGTACCGATCACTACTTCACCCGAACATGATATCGTCCAACTCGCGTCTACTGGTCAACTCTCCGCATGCACCGGCTACCCGATAAACACGCACCATCTACCGCTCGCTACTCTTTCCTGTGCACTCCCACCAACATCAAAAAGCTTAGAAATGCGTAACCCACAGCCAATAGTCTTTTCCAGAGAGACATAGACAAGTAGAGCCAGCATTCTTCTGGTCAAGAGTGTCAATAAAAGTCGGTGGTTGGTTATACATAAACGATGAGCGACATCTTCACTCACGTAGCCCTAGCAATCATAGCCCGCATACAGACTCGATACTCTGGTGAGGTCTTACCTCCATACCCCCTCCCTCGCATCCCGGCCCTACCCCCGCCGCGCCCTCTTCGCGCGCCCGCCGCCCAATCTCTGCCTCGCTTCGTACGTCGACTTGCCTTCACCCAACTCCCTCGTTCCGCTCCACCCTACCCCCCGCCCTCGCCCCTGTCAGTACTCGCCCCGCCCCCGCCCCTGCGCGATGCTCCCCTTGTCCCCCCACTTTCCCCTCCCTTCCTCACACTGGCCGTACTCCATCAAGCCTGGCCACCAGGACGGTCGGACACCGTACCTAACCGCTCGACAACCTCACGCACCCCGCCCGCAGCATACCCCCCTCCCCGTTCTTAGCATACCAATCGCCATTCAACACTCACCTCTGCTCTCACACACACGCAGCCCAAACCACGAGTGCCGCAAAACACAACCATTGCCCCAGTGTAGCCCCGAAGCCGCGATAGAAGGACGCATAAGAATATATGGATTTCCTACTATCAATCCGCTCAAATTTGTCTCCTTTATGGATTAAAGACGAGATTTATACACGGGCCTCTGTAGGCCCCGATCAACTCGATTATTTGAGCATTCAGATATATACCAAGAATATTCATCTTGTCAAAATCTAAAATCAGGGGACGTGAAAACATATTATAATTCTAACCTGATTCAAAAAGAGCTAGGCTATTAAAAATATGTATACATGGTACAAAGTAACAAAGTATGAACAGTGGTGTACCAGATCTATTACCAGTCCACAGATAATGTGATTTCAACCAAAGATGTTGGCGGTATCAATTCTGGGTGCAAGACGGCAACCAACCTGACTCGTTTCTAGCACCTTACCGTTTGTCTCACCCTTACCTGTCTCGCGGTCCACTCTAGCCTGCTCTGTCATCCTGCATGCTCTGTCTACCCTACCTGTCTGTCTAGTAACTGCCCATGACTCACTGTTGTCATATTCCTCTTGCATAATTAACATGTGTGTCAATATGCAGGACACTTCCTGATGAAAAATCTACAGTTGAAGTCGGAGTTTTACATACCACTCAGCAAATAATTTATACACCTAGTATACGTCCACTGTCTTGGTCAGTTAGGATCACCACTTCTATTTTAAGGAATGTGAAATGTCAGAATATAGTAGAGAATATTTATTTCAGCTTTATTTCTTTCATCACATTTCCAGTGGGTAGAAGTTTTACATTACAATCAGTTAGTTATGGTAGAGCATTACCTTTCCAATTGTTTAACTTGAGTCAAAACGTTTTTTGAGGTGCCTTGCCACAAGCTTCCACAATAAGTTTGGTGAATTTTGGCCAATTCTCTGACAAGAGCTGGAGTAACTGCGAGTCAGTTTTGTAGGCCCTCCTTTCCTCGACAACGCTTTTTCAGATTCTGCCCACAAATGTCTTTATTGGGATTGAGGTCAGGGAATTGTGATGGTCCACTCCAATACCATTGACTGTTGTTGAATCCTTCAAGCATTTTTCCCACAACTTTGGAAGTATGCTTCCTGACTTATGTCTTGAGATTGTTGCTTTCAATATTCCACATAATTTCCTTAGTCCTCATGATGTCGTCTATTTTTTGTGAAGGTGCACCAGTCCCTCCTGCAGCAAAGCCCCCACGAAATGATGTGCACCCTGTGCTTCCGTCGGTTGGAGCTGGTGTTCTGGCATGCAAGCCTCCCCTTTTTCCTCCAAACATAACAATGTAATGATGGCAAACAGTTCTATTTTTGTTATCAGACAGAGGACATTTCTCCAAAAAGTACGATTTTGTCCCATTGGCACGTTGCATAACGTAGTCTGGCTTTTTTATGGAGTTTTGGAGAGTGGACTTCTTCTTGCTGAGCGCGTTCTTCTTCGAGGTTATGTCGATATAAGGACTCATTTACTGTGGTATAGATACTTTTTGTGTCTCCAGCACCTTCACAAGGGTCCTTGCTGTTTTTTGTTTCTAGATTGACCTTGGTCAATTTTCGCACCAAGTACGTTCACCTACAGGAGACAGAAGCGTCTCTAGCTGAGCGTATGACGGCGAGTGTCGTCCATGGTGGTTTTATACTTGCGTACTATTGTTTGGTCCAGATCTGAACGTAGGTACCTTCAGGTGACTCGTGGAAATTGCTCCCAAGTGATGACCAGACTTGTGGAGGTCTACGCAATTTCTTATCTTTAGTATAATTGGGTGATTTTTTTGAATTTTACCTATGATGTCAAGCAAAGAAGGGCACTGAGTTTGAAATAGCCTTGGAAATACATTCACAGTACACCTCCACATTTGATCAAATGATGTCAATTGCATATCAGAAGCTTCTTCAAGCCATGACATAATTTTCTGGAATTTTACGAGCTGTTTAAAGGCATGTCACTTAGTGTATGTACAATTTCTGACCCACTGGAATTGTGATATCAGTGAATTAATATAGTGAAATAATCTTTCTGTAAACACATTATTGAAAATATTATTGTGCTGTCATGCACATAGTAGTGTGTCCTAACCGACTTGTCAAAACTAACAGTTTTTAACAAGCAATTTGTGGAGTGGTTGTAAAAACAAGTTTTAATGATACTCCAACCTATAGTGTATGTAAATCAGCTTCAACTGTACCATGCTTGGCCTAGATTAAATTGATCTAAAACAATACTTTACATGGTTGCAAAATCGAGATAATATCAATAGAATCTGAGCGTTTATTTTTGGAATTTTCTTTCATTTCGGGCGCCTCTAATTTTAAACATTTCAATTGTATTAATGATTTACTATTTTCAATTCACAAAAAATGTACCGCCATCAAAATAAGTTATCTTTCTTCATCTTTCTTGTGATGTAAGTGTTGAGATGGTGTGGTTTAAAATAAAAGGATTTAAGTGCAAGTGGATTTGTCCCCTCTAAACAAGGAAATAGATGGCTGAAAAAGACAAGATCCTCAGGTGGGAGGGGCATGCATGGTTGCCAACTCTCATTACCCTCTGGATGTCAGTTGACTGGATGTCAGTGTGACTGATCTAGGTTTGATGGATGTCAGGTTGCTTCACCATCGCAATCTAGGCTACTCACTGAATTCCAATCAGAATAGTACTAAAAATACTAATCCTGATGGTAAATCTGGGGTTCTGTCCCTATACGTAAACATTAAAATAGTTTAGTAGTTTCTCATATCGCACTTGAAGGGAGACTAGGCTTCGTTCTTTTCAACCCCTAAGGACGCAATCAGGGCCCTCAAGAAGATAGGGCTTCGATTTCACCCACTTTGAGCGGGCCCTAGCAGGGTGTGGCTCCCAAGGCCCGTCAGGTTCCACATGACACAGGGCTCCAGTAGAGGTCAGGATATATGTTAGTGGTGGTCCATATACTCCATAACGGTCGGTAATAGAGTCACCTGGGTGTTAGGAAAACAGCACTATGCTATGGGAGAAAGGCTGTCATTAAAATCCTCAAGTGCCTTTTTTGTTATCAAAACTGTGGATGTGTGTTAACATTACTGAGTTTGGTTGGGTCACTCATATAAATATGGTATCATATAACAGTAGCTAGTTAATGTAGTGAAAATGCAAAACAACTTTCCTTTATCTGAGACATGTACAAAAAAGAGCAACAGTCTTCCGATTGCCAGCACAAATTAATGAAACAAACAAGCTTGAATGAGTAAGGCAATTCATCCTTTGGGACAGGTGCTTCGCCTCTCTCTTTTATGCTTCATAACTTTCTCAGACAAACATCAGATCACAATGTTGGGCGTTTGATAAGCGGGCTGAGGGGGGTGGGGTGTCACTGCTGTTCACTAGCCTGTTTTCTCTAGAATTCTAGCTGACGCAGCCATAGCAATATCTTAATGAACCGATGGGACGCAGACGATGAGGTTCTTGAACACAGCTACTGAGAATGACCTGCTTATGGTAAACGCACTGAAATAACGCAGAAATCGTGTAGTCATGGTTAGGTTTTTCGTCATGAATTTATTCCTCGTGAAAACAGGTGCTTGCAGAGCGTCATAAGCTGGCAAGCCACAAAGTACATGAAATCAGATTTTAAACTAATGGCTACACTAACCTTAATTTAAGACAAACAAGAGCACGTTTTTTTATTGAAACGCTTTTACAATATAGCGACAGCATTTGCATTGGAGCTTTACGCAGCTGGCATATCTTGAAGGGGAATATCGGCTCGCAGTTCTTGCTTCCAGGCACAGATCATGACAATAAATGCTACACCGACTGCAAAAGAACTATTGGGTTATTACAGCAGTAAACTATACATAGCTATTAGGCAGTCAGACTCAGCATTGATGAGCCGTCAGCATGATAGGGGGGTGAACTCAAATATTAGGAAGTGTTCCGCTAATATGTTGTACACTAAAAGCTCTGTTAAATTCGACAAGAGGCCCGGTTGAAACTGCCAATCCATTAGTCATGGAACGTCCTGCACAAAATGAAGACTGAGTTATTCCAGTACATAAACAACACACGTTTTCTGTGGTGTATGAGGTATCGCTCGCCAACATTACAAGTTCATGAAGGTTCATGAAACTAGCCAAACACCCTACCTGCTCTTTCTACCCTACCTGCTCTGTCCACCCTACCTGCTCTGTCCACCCTACCTGCTCTGTCCACCCTGCATGCTCTGTCTACCCTACCTGCTCTGTCTAGACTGCCCCATGAACTACTGTTGTCATATTCTCTTGCATAATTCAACATGTGTGTCAATTGCAGGACACCTTCCGATGAAAAATCTACAGTTGAAGTCGGAAGTTTACATACACCTCAGCCAAATACATTTAAACACCTAGTAAACATTCCCTGTCTTAGGTCAGTTAGGATCACCACTTTATTTTAAGAATGTGAAATGTCAGAATAATAGTAGAGAATTATTTATTTCAGCTTTAATTTCTTTCATCACATTTCCAGTGGGTCAGAAGTTTACATACACTCAGTTAGTATTTGGTGGCATTACCTTTCAATTGTTTAACTTGAGTCAAACGTTTTGGGTAGCCTTCCACAAGCTTCCCACAATAAGTTTGGTGAATTTTGGCCCATTCCTCCTGACAGAGCTGGAGTAACTGAGTCAGGTTTGTAGGCCTCCTTCCTCGCACACGCTTTTTCAGTTCTGCCCACAAATCTTCTATGGGATTGAGGTCAGGGAATTGTGATGGCCACTCCAATACCTTGACTTTGTTGTCCTTAAGCCATTTTCCCACAACTTTGGAAGTATGCTTCCTGACTTATGTCTTGAGATGTTGCTTCAATATATCCACATAATTTTCCTGCCTCATGATGTCGTCTATTTTGTGAAGTGCACCAGTCCCTCCTGCAGCAAAGCACCCCCACAACATGATGCTGCCACCCCCGTGCTTCGCGGTTGGGATGGTGTTCTTCGGCATGCAAGCCTCCCCCTTTTTCCTCCAAACATAACAATGGTCATGATGGCCAAACAGTTCTATTTTTGTTTCATCAGACCAGAGGACATTTCTCCAAAAAGTACGATATTTGTCCCCATGTGCAGTTGCAAACCGTAGTCTGGCTTTTTTATGGCAGTTTTGGAGCAGTGGCTTCTTCCTTGCTGAGCGGCCTTTCAGGTTATGTCGATATAGGACTCATTTTACTGTGGATATAGATACTTTTGTTCCTCCAGCACCTTCACAAGGTCCTTTGCTGTTGTTCTAGGATTGATTTGCAATTTTCGCACCAAGTACGTTCACCTCTAGGAGACAGAACGCGTCTCCTTCCTGAGCAGTATGACGGCTGAGTGGTCCCATGGTGTTTATACTTGCGTACTATTGTTTGTACAGATGAACGTGGTACCTTCAGGTGATTGGAAATTGCTCCCAAGGATGAACCAGACTTGTGGAGGTCTACAAATTTCTTTCTTAGATATTGGCTGATTTCTTTTGATTTTCCTATGATGTCAAGCAAAGAGGCACTGAGTTTGAAATAGGCCTTGAAATACATCCACATGTACACCTCCAATTGACTCAAATGATGTCAATTAGCATATCAGAAGCTTCTAAAGCCATGACATAATTTTCTGGAATTTTACGAGCTGTTTAAAGGCACAGTCAACTTAGTGTATGTAAACTTCTGACCCACTGGAATTGTGATACAGTGAATTATAAGTGAAATAATCTTTCTGTAAACAATTATTGAAAAATTATTTGTGTCATGCACAAAGTAGATGTCCTAACCGACTTGCCAAAACTACAGTTTAACAAGCAATTTGTGGAGTGGTTGAAAAACYAGTTTTAATGACTCCAACCTAAGTGTATGTAAACTTCCGACTTCAACTGTACATGCTTGGCTCTAGATTAAATTGATCTAAAAATACTTTACATTGTTTGCAAAATCAGAGATAATATCAATAGAATCTGAGCGTTTATTTTTGGAATTTGCTTTCATTTCGGCGCCTCTAATTTGTAAACATTTCAATTGTATTAAATGATTTACTATTTTCAATTCCACAAAAAATGTACCCCCATCAAAATAAAGTTATCTTTCTTCTCTTTCTTGTGATGTAAGTGTTGAGATGGTGTGTTAAATAAAAGATTTAAGTGACAAGTGGATTTTGCTCCCCTCAAACAAGGGAAATAGATGGCTGAAAAAGACAGATCCTCAGGTGGGAGGGGCATGCATGTTGCTACTCTCATTACCCTCTGGATGTCAGTTGACTGGATGTCAGTTGACTGGATGTCAGTTGACTGGATGTCAGTTGACTCCACCATCGACAATTAGGCCTACTCATGAATTCCAATCAGAATAGTACTAAATACTAATCCTGATGGTAAAATCTGGGGTTCTGTCCCCTATAGTAAACATTAAAATAGTATTAGTGTTTCTCATAATACATGAGGGAGACTAGGCTTAGTTCTTTTCAACTCCCTAAGGACAGCAATCAGGGGCCCTCAGTTGGCTCGACTTTCACCCACTTTAGAGGGGCCCTAGCAGGTGTGGCCTCCCAGGCCAGTCCCAGGTCAATAACAGGGCCTCCAGTAGAGGTCAGGATAATATGTAGTGGTGGTCCATATAACTCCATACGGTCTCTAATGAGAGTCCCTGGCTGTTACGGGAACAGCACTATGGCTATGGGAGAAGGCTGTCATTAACAATACTTCAAGTGCCTTTTCTTTATAAAACTGTGGCATGTGTGTTAACCATTACTGAGTTTGGTTGGGTCACTCATATAAATCTGTATCATATAACAGTAGCTAGWTAATGTAGTGAAAATGCAAAAACAACTTTCCTTTATCTGAGACCATAGTAACAAAAAAAAGAGCAACATCTTCCATCTGCCACACAAATTATGACAACAAACAAGCCTTGAATGAGTAAGCAATTCATCCTTTTGGACCAGTGCCTTCCTCTCTCTTTATGCTTCATAACTTCTCCTCCTCCACAACATCAGATCCACATGTTGCGTTGATAAGCGGGCCTGTGTCCACTGCTTTCACTAGCCTGTTTCCTCTAGATTCTAGCTGACGCAGCCATAGCATATCTTAATGACCCGTGGGCGCAGACCAGACTTCTTGGAACACAGCTACGAGAATGGACCTGCTTATGTAAAACTGAATAACCAGAAACGGTTAGCAGGTTAGCGTTTTTCGTCATGAATCTTATTCTGGAAACAGCTTTGCAGAGTCGTCACTAGCTGGCACAGCCACAAAGTKATGAAATCAGATTTTAAACCTAATGGCTAACACTAACCTTAAATTAAGAACAAAAAGCACGTTTTTATGAACTTTTACAATATAGTACATTTTTACTTTACAGCTGGCCTATCTAAGGGGAAATCGCTCAGTTCTGCCTTCAGGACAAGACTCATGACAATAAATGTCAACCTGCAAAGAACTATGGGTTATTACAGCAGAAACTATACATACCTTAGGCATCCAACTCATACATAGAGCCGTCCAGCATATAGGGGGGTGCAACTCAATATTAGGAAAGTGTTCCTAATATGTTGTACACTAAAAGCTCTGTTAAATTCGACAAGAGGCCCGGTTGAAACTGCCATCACCATTATCATGGAACGTCCTGCACCAAAATGAAGACTGAAGTTTTACAGTACATAAACAACACACGTGTTTCTGTTTATGAGGTATCGCCCCACATTTACCAAGTTCATGAAGTTCATGAAACTAGCCAAACCGAAAGAAACARTGGCCATAGGCAGCTCCTGGACCAAGCAAAATCGAATATTTATACTGTAGATTTTTTGCATTTCCCTTCTAAGCATGAATACCCAATAACACATTCAATTGACAGATTTCTCAGCGTGTAAAGAGCTTGTTTGTACTGTAGACAACCAAATGACTCCTTGGGCCACTGTCTGCTCAGTCTGTCGGCTCACGCTAACCAAACCACAGCCCCTTCTAGTGAACACATGCCATCGGTCAATAGCACTATGATGGAGATGGTAAGTTAATTATGTCTGAAAAGCCAACGGAGCTATAGCCAAGGCGATGCCCACCAATCATTCTCCACGGCCAGGGCAGCTGGCACAGCTGTTCTCCTCTTGACCGGCCCACCACCATGGGAGCAGCCGGGGACTACATATTACCTCATTATGCTGTTTTGTTCGGTGTTCTTGATACAGGTTCTCTCACACAGCAGCAGTCCTCTCCTAGTATGGTTAAACCAGACTGAAGAGTTTAGCATTCAGTCTGGTTTAACCAAGCTATGCTAGCCTTCTGCCCCATCCAGTCGGCCATTTTCTAAGGCCTTGTAAATAGCACTGCATGCGAACCAAACCACACACCTGTATGAAGCCAGGAGGCATGACAGGTCTTAACCCAGAATGTTTTTATGAGGCGCTCAAGCATAAACAGCCTCATCAATCACTGTGAGGCACCATGGGATATGAAGTCCAGGTTAATTCATCAGTGGAGCCTCGTAATATGTGCTTCACTACTACAGACTACAGAGCATGACTGCCTGCAATGCTCTCTGACTGATAACATGCATCCCTGACCGTTACCACACCAGGGTTCAAAAGGTATTTGTTTCTTTCAAATAACATAGCTGTGCTCAATGAGCAATGGAACCAATGGAATAGTATCAATAGTGCAAAGCCTACCAATCTGGCACTCTATAAGGTTGAATCAAATGCTCAAAGTACTGTTTTACCATTTTAACCCCTTAGATTTGTGGAAATTGGCCAATATGGATATGGGCACATTGAAATGTTTCTAACAGAAGAACTATAAAAAGCAAATGTATAACCATGGAAGCAATCGAAAAAGAACCCTTGAGATTATGGTGAAATGATCAGATGAAAGGTGAGGACACAACAGTTCACCTGAGACAAGACTGAATACAAACATTACACTTTTTTATTTATTTATTTCACCTTTATTTAACCAGGTAAGCTAGTTGAGAACAAGTTCTCATTTACAACTGCGACCTGGCCAAGATAAAGCAAAGCAGTGCGACAAAAAACAACAACAGAGTTACACAGAGAATAAACAAGCGTACAGTCAATAACACAATAGAAAAAAAAGAAAGTCAGTGTGTGGAAATGGCGTGAGGAGGTAAGGAAATAAATAGGCCATAGTAGTGAAGTAATTACAATTTAGCAAATTAACACTGGAGTGATAGATGAGCAGATGGTGATGTGCAAGTAGAAATACTGGTGTGCAAAAGAGCAGAAAAGTAAATAAAAACAATATAGGGATGAGGTAGGTAGATTGGGTGAGCTATTTACAGATGGGCCATGTACAGCTGCAGCGATCGGTTAGCTGCTCAGATAGCTGATGTTTAAAGTTAGTGAGGGAAATATAAGTCTCCAGCTTCAGCGATTTTTGCAATTCGTTCCAGTCATTGGCAGCAGAGAACTGGAAGGAAAGGCGACCAAAGGAGGTGTTGGCTTTGGGGATGACCAGTGAGATATACCTGCTGGAGCACGTGCTACGGGTGGGTGTTGTTATTGTGACCAGTGAGCTGAGATAAGGCAGAGCTTTACCTAGCATAAACTTATAAATGACCTGGAGCTAGTGGGTCTGGCGACGAATATGTAGTGAGGGCCAGCCGACTAGAGCATACAGGTCGCAGTGGTGGGTGGTATAAGGGGCTTTAGTGACAAAATGGATGGCACTGTGATAGACTGCAACCAGTTCGCTGAGTAGAGTATTGGAAGCTATTTTGTAAATGACATCGCCGAAGTCGAGGATCGGTAGGACAGTCAGTTTTACGAGGGTATGTTTGGCGGCGTGAGTGAAGGAGGCTTTTTTTTGCGAAATAGGGAGCCAATTCTAGATTTAATTTTGGATTGGAGATGTTTGATATGAGTCTGGAAGGAAGTTTACAGTCTAGCCAGACACCTAGGTACTTATAGATGTCCACATGTTCTAGGTCGGACGTCCAGGGTGGTGATGCTAGTCGGGCGGGCGGGTGGGGCAGCGAACGGTTAGAAGCATGCATTTGGTTTTACTAGCATTTAAGAGCAGTTGGAGGCCACGGAAGGAGTGTTGTAGGCATTGAAGCTCGTTTGGAGGTTAGCTGCAGCCCGACACCGGTACACCTATGACAACATCCAGCTCAAGTGCAAAAAATTTGCATATTTTAGCTATAAATCAGTTTTACATTACTGCTACCATCATAGCTACAGTCAGAAATCGCACGGGAGTAGCCAGAGAAAATACAGACACCAACGTCAACTACTAATTACACATCATAAAACATTTCAGAACAATATATGGTGGATAGCTAATGAAAGAGAAAGATCTTGTGAAMAGAGCCAATATTTCRGATTTTTGAAGTGTTTTACAGCGAAAACATCACATATATTTATGTTAGTTCACCACCAAATACAAAAGACACAGACATTTTTCACAGCAACGGTAGCATGCAAGTAGCATGCACAAAGCTAACCTAACTACTATAGTCCAACACAACATTTTTATATATTATATTTAAATGGTTTTAAAGTATTGTTTAAATTTATATATTGAGAGGTTTCTGGTTTGCTCAGTAAAAATGATTACATTTCTTTATTGCTCCAAATCAAAATGTTCTTTTGCCTAATTCTCTTTTCTGTCTGGATAACACATAGATGGTGGACAATCTATTCCTAGTATTTACTGAATGTCTGTCTCTTACCAACTGAATACCGTTGTGAATAGAGTTTGGCCGTTTTAAATGGTGTATATTATGAAATATTAATAAGCATGTTTTTTTCAATTATCTTGTTGATTGATGACCAACAAAGAGCATTGCGCATGACTACAACAGAAGAACCATATCTCCACCTTAAAACAATCCTTGCTGCTTCGTTCTATGCAATCTGCAGCCTCCTATTTTCACTTGCTGATGCAGCTGCAGAACTTTTCTACATGCTAAATCTTTTTAGCCTCTTGATGGGAAAGAGGCGCTGTCGTACACTCTTCACTACTGTGTGGTTGAATGTGTGGACCATGTTAATTAGTGATGTGGACACTGAGGAACTTGAAGCTCTCGACCCGCTCCACTACAACCTCATCGATGTGGATGAGTGTGCTCGCCCCTCCATTTCCTGTAGTCCACGATCAGCTCCTTTGTCATGCTGACGTTGAGGGAGAGGTTGTTGTCCTGACACCACACTGACATGTCTTTGACCTCATCCCTAGAGGCTGCCTCATCGTCGTCGTCAATCAGGCCTACCACTGTAGTGTTGTAAGCAAACATGATAGTGTTGGAGTCGTGCACGACCACATAGTCGTGGGTGAACAGGGAGTAAAGGAGGGGACTAAGCACACAACCCTGAGGGGCCCCCGTGTTGATGGGTAGTGTGGCGGATATGTTGTTGCCTACCCTCACTGCCTGGGGGTGGACCGTGAGCAAGTCCAGTTGCAGAGGGAGGTGTTCAGTCCCAGGGTCCTGAGCTTGGTGATGAGCTTGGAGGGGATTATGGTGTTAAATGCTGAGCTGTAGTCAATGAACAGCATTCTTATATAGGTAATCCTTTTGTCCATCCTGGATCAAAAATAGAAATCATATAAGGGTTGATACTGTAAATTATATGAATTTTCAAATATGGAGATGTAAAGTGCACATTTGGACTCATGGGTGTGTGTGTGGTTTGCTTGTATGACAAAGCGGTATTTATTGTAATCCTCAATGTCTCATCTTTTAGAACAGATCGACTCCTCGATTTAGCGCATTTCCCTCACTCAGACAACAACAAATGTGTAGCCCAAGTAGCCCAATTAGTGGGAGGGCTGGGGGCATCTTCTTGGTGCACGTGGTGCTCAAGTTTATAATAGCTGTCAGTCAAAATCCATACAGCGCTGTGAAGTGGAGAAACTTAGCTCTGACATCATTTATAGCATGTTACTGTACAGCCACTGCGTTCCAATTTAAGCGCTTAGCAATGACAAAATCTGCCATTTTCAACCCATATATGGGACGACAGGGGCTGTGAGTGGAAAGGGTTAAAACCAGGACTGGCTGTTATATAAATGCTCCTTTAAATCTGACAAGAGGCACTGTTGAAACTGACATTACCATTATCATTATCATGATACGTCCTGCACCAAAATGAAGACTGAAGTTTTACAGTACATAAACAACACAAGTGTTTCTGTTTATGAGATCTCTCCCCACATTTCCCAGAATTCCTGCAGTCTTCAGTAGCAGTTAGGGATGAGTCAAATTCCAGATTCCCTGTTTCCCAGGGTTTATACTCCCATCCGCTGTATGGACACTTCTACACCTCTATTAGATTAGCTTGGTATATATGCTAAAGATGATCTAGTCCCTCGTGGCAGACTGTTGCATAGGGTAAGATTTGGTTCTGAGAGCCGAGATGAAAGATTATGAGCATTCAAATGTAATTATTGGTGTTGGCAGTGACCTTATCACAGTAAGAAATTCATGAAATTAGCCAAACCTAAAGAAACATTGGCCATAGGCAGCATATCTTGAAACAGCTCCTGGACCAAGCAAAATATGATATTTCCTGTACCTATTTTTCTTACAAACACAGTGCACTTAATATTCCAMTAGGGTACATCTCACTACTTCCTTTCCCATCCTAAATGTACACCATCTGTCCTCCTCCTTCTCTGTGTCCTTTTCCTCCACTCTTCCTTCTCTCCCTGTGGTAATTCATCCCAGGTGTGATGTGTTCACTGCAGTGCCATCTCTCTAATCCAAACCAGGTGTGATGTGTTCACTGCAGTGCCATCTCTCTAATCCAAACCAGGTGTGATGTGTTCACTGCAGTGCCATCTCTCTAATCCAAACCAGTTGTGATGTGTTCACTGCAGTGCCATCTCTCTAATCCAAACCAGGTGTGATGTGTTCACTGCAAGTGCCATCTCTCTAATCCAAACCAGGTGTGATGTGTTCACTGCAGTACCATCGCTCTAATTCAAACCAGGTGTGATGTGTTCACTGCAGTACCATTGCTCTAATTCAAACCAGCCCGGCACGCCCCTTATTGTTACACATTATTGAGAATTATAGTGCCACCAAATCCAGTCAACAGAGTCACATAATTATGGGAAAGGCTGTGTAAAATGAATGGGAAAGTCTGTGTGAGATTAATGGGAAATTCAATTAGGAAACCACCGGTGACAAGAGCCAAGTTATTCCCCATTGACCCCAACCACTGAAGGGTAGACCTCATCTCTATCCATACACAGCCATACAGAGCCTCACAAACAACCTATAGGGGTTGTTTGTGTGTTTGAGATGACAAATAAGCAGACCATTGGCAATAACATATGGTTATTATACAGTAACAACATGTTGTGCTATAGTGACACCTATTGAAAGAGCCACCCTCTGTCTGTCCATGGGGTTGGGGTCTGTCTGGTCTGGTCCTAAAGAGGAGTGGTGAACTCTCATCCACTGTAACACTAGATCCATGTTACAGTAGAGCAGAGAAATCCAACACCCACACTGCCTCTTTTACTGTACACACAGGGGTCAAAGTGTCCTGTTAGTAATGCAGGAAAACTAGCAGGACCATAATTTATCCTGTGTTAATTCTAAGGCAGTTAGTTCTCATGGTGACTCTGTRCGGATCTCCTTAAACAGTTTGACGAGGCTGACCTCAGTCACAGTACGTTCCCCTTTCAAAGGATTCTGGTTCCATCCTTGAGGGCAGCTTCAAACCTTTGAAGGCTAAATGGTAGATGGAACCTAGCAGGGGTAGGGTTTGGAACACACTCACTATGGCTGGTGAATGGAGTGAAAGGGTGGGTAATTTTGGCTTGAGCCGGCACGAGTCTAAAGTCTCCTGCTTAGCATGGAAAGATGTATTAATGGAGGAAATTGTTCCTCAAGAAACAAAACAAACTTTGCCCCAGTTGTGGCGTACGCCTTTCATAAGGCACTGCCAAATATAACCATTTGAACATTAATTACATTTTAGCCAAAGTCTGGTCGGTCACATAAATTGTTTTATTTGGGAGAAAGTGTTGCGGTATTTTAATAGGAACCTTTATTTCATCTTTATTTTTTAAGCATGCATGTTTCCACAAGGCCTCTAAAAACAGTGCACTGTGTAGCTGGGGGAATATACAAATCGGTCTGTGGTCAGGTGCCCATCCTGGCCCTGCTGGCCAACCACAGCTCCTCTAACTCTTCCACTGACTCCATCTCTCTGAAAGGGTACATTTTCTCTTTTTATGGGAGGGCTTTACGACCAGGTTATTTTGTATTYGTCCTTACTACAGGTCATAGTGAAAGCCTGACTCGTTACACTGACCACATTTCTTCAAAGTCTCCCATGTTAACGATGAACCTGGGATTTTTTGCTGCTCTGTTTTGGTGGGTGAGAGCTAAGAGCTATTTTCCAAAAAGCCTAATTTATAGTGATTGGGGGGGGGGGGATATGTCACTGTCAATACAGTGACATATCGGGATATTATTATTGACGATATATCTTATTGATTTGACATAGCTGGTTTTACCTGCACCAAAATGCCAGTATAGCTTGTTCTCCATCTTTTTAAAATAGGGAGGCAATTTGTTTTCAGCACTTTAATTTCCATGATTGTTTAAAACTTGTTTTCTCATGGCTCTCTTTTGTCCCTCTGCAGCAGACATATGGGGAAGGGAAAGGGGATACCTAGTCAGTTGCACGCAACCCAACCGAGGGTTGGTCGAGGTCTTAATCGGCCTTAATCGAGGTCCACGTCATCAGCACCCAGAGAGCAGTTGTTGGGGGTTAACTGACTTGCTCAAGGGCAGAACGGCAGATTTTTCCACTTTGCCGACTCTGGGATTTGGACACACCTACTCATTCAAAGATTTTTCTTTATTCTTACTATTTTCTACATTGTAGGATAATAGTGAAGACATCAACGCAATGCAATAACACGCATGGAATCATGTCATAACCAAAAAAAGTATTAAACAAATCAAAKTATATTTTGTATTTGAGATTCTTCAAAGTAGCCACCCTTTGCCTTGATGAAAGCTTTGCACGCTCTTGGCATTCTCTCAACCAGCTTCATGAGGTAGTCACCTCGAATGCATTTCAATTAACAGGTGTGCCTTGTTAAACGTTAATTTGTTGAATTTCTTTCCTTAATGCGATTGAGCCATTCAGTTGTTGTGATAAGGTAGGGGTGGTATACAGAAGATAYACCTATTTGGTAAAAGARCAAGTCCATATTATGTATAGAACAGCTCAAATAAGCACAGACAGTCCATCGTTACTTTAATTTCAATAACTTTGAAAGTTTCTTCAAGTGCAGTCGAAAAACCATCAAGCGCCATGATGAAACTGTCTCTCATGAAGACCGCCACAGGAAAGGAAGACCCAGAGTTACCTCTGCTGCAGAGGATAAATTCATTAGAGTTACCAGCCTCAGAAATTGCAGCCCAAATAAATGCTTCACACAGTTCAAGTAACAGACACATCTCAACATCAACTGTTCAGAGGAGACTGCGTGAATTAGGCCTTCATGGTCGAATTGCTGCAAAGAAACCACTACTAAAGAACACCAATATGAAGAAGAGACTTGCTTGGGCCAAGAAACACGAGCAATGGACATTAGACCGGTGGAAATCTGTCCTTTGGTCTGATGAGTCCACATTTGAGATTTTTGGTTCCAGCCGCCTTGTCTTTGTGAGACGCAGAGTAGGTGAACGGATTATCTCCACATGTGTGGTTCCCACCATGAACCATGGAGGAAGAGGTGTGATGGTGCTTTGTTGGTGAATTCCAAGGCACACTTAACCAGCATGGCTACCACAGCATTCTGCAGCGATACGCCATCCCATCTGGTTTGCGCTTAGTAGGATTATCATTTGTTTTTCAACAGGACCCAAAACARACCTCCAGGCTATGTAAGGGCTATTTTACCAAGAAGGAGAGTGATGGAGTGCTGCATCAGATGACCTGGCCTCCACAAACACCCGACCTCAACCCAATTGAGATGCTTTGGGATGAGTTGGACTGCAGAGTGAAGGAAAAGCAGCCAACAAGTGCTCAGCATGTGGGAACTCCTTCAAGACTGTTTGAAAAGCATTCCTCCTGAAGTTGGTTGAGAGAATGCCAAGTGTGCAAAGCTGTCATAGAGGCAAAGGTTGGCTACTTTAAATAATCTCAAATATATTTTGATTTGTTTAACACTTTTTTGGTTACTACATAATTCCATGTGTTATTTGATAGTTTTGATGTCTTCACTATTATTCTACAATGTAGAAAATAGTAAAAATAAAGAAAAACCCTGGAATGAGTAGGTGTGTCCACATTTTTTACTGGTTCTGTATACTGACATAATAAAATAGGATTAAAACACTAACTACAGAGGAGTGCTGCCATCAAATGTCTAAAACCACTATTTCACACTTTTACCCTAAATCCCTTTACCTACTCTTGCAGTCCTCCGTGGAGGAATTTGGATCATTGAGGGAAAAAGGTAATCGCTTCAGAAACAAGTGGTCTTTCTCTCACATATCTGACTACAAGTGTGTGTATGTCTAACTGCTACATAAGTGAGTGAGAAAGTGTGTGTGTTTGTATGTGTGCACACTCATGTGTCTATGTGTGCACATTTGCGTGTGTAAGAAAGGGAAGGAACCAAAAGGATAGGGTTGTGAACATAAAGTATTAGCAGACCTTCTAGCCATAACCCGTCTCTAAGCTAGGCCACTCCTGAGCTCCAGTATCATAAAGCCTCAGATTGTGGTCAGCTTCTCAAGGGCCAGCCAGGCAAGCAGTGAAACAGAATGTCCACATTATGCCTCACAATCAATAACACCAGAGGTTTTTATATCAGACATTCAAAAAAGAAGAGCAAGGTACAGTATAAATAGGGAAAGGGAATATCATTCCAATGTTTTCCTGGGAAAAATGGACACACTCAGCATTTATGCCTAATGCAATAGTAAAAATCAGAGAACTTAATATGGTGGCCAAGCACAGTAAATACCTCCATTGATGCTAAACACTGGGACACACACATGCAGTGGTAGATAGAGAAACAAGCAGGCAGGCATGCCAGCTCACTGTACCCAGTGGCAGGCCTTGGAGAAGCAGATCATCACAGAGAATGTTGAGTACTCGGGACGAGCTGGGAGTTCAGTGAAATGACGGGCTCCATCTCCAACGCTTTCAAGTAAAAACCAGATTTACCCACACCGTAACTTACAAATGAACACATGCCGCTTGACACAGAGACAATTGGAAGGATGGAGAGAGACAGTGGGGCGAAAGAGAGAGATTGAAAAAGAGAGTAGTGGGTTACTGGATTGAGGGTAATAGAGAGTAATGAATAAACCTCATCTCCAATAGCCATAAGACTGGTTGAGAAATAACAGTTTGAAGGGAAACAAATCCAAACCCCAATTATAATCAAGAAAAAATTATTCAGCTTTCTTTTCCATTGGCTTTTGTTGAGTATCAAAATTAGACACAGCGGTGTTAGGTAAAGGGGTTGTTTTTGTTTTGTGGACTAAACATGGGTGAGGTGCGTCGAGCAGTGTGACAAAAAAAGATAGTAGTAGGCATTCTGCTGTTCTATCACAGCGCAATGATGCCCGAGGGAAAGAAACAGTGTTGTCTGCAGTAACTTCTTTGTTGTTGTAATATCCCAAATGGATGTGGCAGTATCACCATTGAGGATTCCAGCTTTAACTTCTTGACGCTAGGAGGCAGAATTTTTTTGTTTGGAAAAATAACGTTCCCAATGTAAACGGCCTATTTCTCAGGCCCAGATGCTAGAATATGCATATAATTGACAGATTAGGATAGAAAACACGCTAAAGTTTCCAAAACTGTCAAAATATTGTCTGTGAGTATAACAGAACTGATTTTGCAGGAGAAAACCTGAGGAAATCCAACCCGGAKGTGCCTCTTATTTTGAAAAATCKCTGCTCCATTGCCTGCCTTTCCTCCATTTAAAGGGATATCAACCAGATTCCTTTTCCTATGGCTTCCTTAGGGTGTGAATAGTCTTTAGACATAYTTTCAAGCTTTTATTCTGAAAAATGAGCAAGATTTATCAAATCGCGTCAGTGGACTGCCAGATGTCCTTGATTAGTTCATGCGCGCGAAGGTGGTAGCTCGACATTTTATTTCTGTCTTGTATTGAATAGTTTACCCTCCGATTGAAATATTATTGATTATTTATGTTAAAAACAACCTGAGAATTGATTATAAAAAAAGTTTGACATGTTTCTACGAACTTTACGGATACTATTTGGAATTTTCGTCTGCCCTTCATGACATGCACGAGCCTGTGGATTACTGACCATAACGCGCCACCCAGATGGAGGTTTTTGGATATAAAAATAATCTTTATCGAACAAAAAGGAACATTTATTGTGTAACTGGGAGTCTCGTGAGTGCAAACATCCGAAGATCATCAAAAGGTAAGCGATTAATTTTATTCCTTTTCTGACTTTAGTGACCAAGATACTATGCTGCTAGGTGTTTGTAATGTTTTGTCTACTGATCGATAAACTCACACTAACACTTGGATTGCTTTCGCTGTAAAGCATATTTTCAAAATCTGACACGACAGGTGGATTAACAACAAGCTAAACAGATAGCTGATGTTTAAAGTTAGTGAGGGAAATATAAGTCTCCAGCTTCAGCGATTTCTAGAATTCGTTCCAGTCACTGGCAGCAGAGAACTGGAAGGAAAGGTGGCCAAAGCAGGTGTTGGCTTTGGGGATGACCAGTGAGATATACCTGCTGGAGCGCGTGCTACGGGTGGGTGTTGTTATCGTGACCAGTGAGCTGAGAAGGCGGAGCTTTACCTAGCATAGACTTATAGATGACCTGGAGCCAGTGGGTCTGGCGACGAATATGTAGCAAGGGCCAGCTGACTAGAGCATACATGAAGACATGAAGCTCTCTCTCAACACTGTGACATMGCTAGGGGAAAGAGACAGGCAAACCAAATCCCAGGCAGACGTATGTGTGAACAAAGAATGATTTCTCACAATGGATTATTGATAAGAATCGGAGGGCTAAACTAATCTCAATAGCATTCCATCAAACAATTCCAAACGGATTTGTTCCGCTGCAACAAACTCACAAAATATAACATTTTATTCCAAGAATCCTGCAGCCAATTATTGTTGCCAAACTCACATATTTAGTTTCCCCCCCTTATTTGTTTTGTATCAGATAAAGGTGGAGTAATCCTCGACTAGACGAGCAAATCAAAATAAGCTGGTTATGATCCCTCTATATCAAAGCCTGTCCAGAATTCACCCTGTTCTGAACCTTTAGAKTCCATTTGTAATAACTCATAACTAAGTTTGCCTAYCTATCTTACACCGATTGCATTCATTCTCTCTAATTTCTCTCCAGTCACTCACTGCCAACCCTCATTTGAAACAGCCAAAACCAGGCACAAAAAAAAACATTTTAATATCAGACGGGTACTGGTATAATGTCTCCCCTCAAGATCACACCATTGATCCTGGGTATTAAATGCAGGCACAGGGAGATGAAAGACAACTTTGATATTGCTTTATGCAACACTGCTGTGTGTGTGCGTGTGGGGTGGGGTGGGAGGGGCACATTATGTTATGAGAGAAGTCAGGGGGAAAATATTATAATACAAACTCCATCTCTTGCTCCTCTTGGAAAATGAGTGAAGAGGACAAATGTTGAATGTCTGGAGTCTGGGCCCTCCATGTAAGGTAACTGGCTGCCTCTCAAACGGTGCTAACCAATATCAGAGGTACCACAACTTCAAGAGGGAGAGAAAAAAGAAAAGAAAAAAATATCATATGTATTGTTTGGTCCAAAAATCAAAGGATAACCTAAACTTTAAATCAGCATGTTTTTTGGAGGCCAACCTCTCCAGTTTGTTCTGAGAGATGTGTGTGTTAGTGTTCCTAACAAGGAAATAGAGAATGGGGTTATGTACCTAATGAGCTGGTACAGGAACTGGGTTGAGACAGTCTCTCATGCTCCTAACTGTATGTGACTTTTTATTTCAAACTCTTTTAAGTAAGTGTGTACGCAGCTGATTATTCCATGCAGAGTAAGTCATTAAGTGGATAAGAGCGTCTGCTAAATGACTTAAATGTAAATGTAAGTACATGTAAATAAGTAATTCGGATAAACTTTAGTTCAAACAATATGGGATGGGACGCTATATCTTGTCCAGAGCACTGAGGTGGAGAGGAGACCCAACTCCCCTGTATGTCTGCAGGGATGGATAGATGAAGAGTCCGGGCTGGGATGTTGACAGGTGGCCCTTTCCTCTCCTCCTGCCACCCCTAGAGATGCAGCTCTTTCCACTCTCTACCCCTGAAAGGAAGGGTGTGCTCCAAACTACTTCACTGTGACTGTTGTATGTATGTGTGTCAGGCTAGGCAGCCAAACAACCTAAAAGGCACAAATACTGGTAACATAACAGGTACGATGTACAGTGCATTTGGAAAGGATTCAGACTCCTTTGCTTTTTTCACATTTTATGTTACWGCCTTACCCTAAAAATTATTATAATACCAATCATCAATCTACACACAATACCCCATAATGACAAAGCAAAAACAGGTTTTTAGAAATGTTTGCAAGTTACCAGAATTAAAAAATAAAATAATATATATATATATATATATATATATATATATATATATATATATATATATATATATATATATATATCACATTTACATACAGTTGAAGTCGGAAGTTTACATATACTTAGGTTGGAGTCATTAAAACTCGTTTTTCAACCACTCGTTAACAAACTATAGTTTTGGCAAGTCGGTTAGGACTCTACTTTGTGCATGACAAGTCATTTTCCCAACAATTGGTTACAGTCACTTATAATTCACGGTACCACATTTCCAGTAGGTCAGAAGTTTACATACACTAAGTTGACTATGCCTTTAAACAACTTGAAAAATTCCAGAAAATGATCTCATGGCTTTAGAAGCTTCTGATGACATCAAAATGACATCATTTGAGTCAATTAGAGGTGTACCTGTGGATTTATTTCAAGGCCTACCTTCAAACTCAGTGCCTCTTTGCTTGACAACATGGGAAAATCAAAAGAAATCATCCAAGACCTCAGGAAAAATAATTGTAGACCTCCACAAGTGATTACAGCCTTCTTGGGTATGACGCTACAAGCGTCTCCCATTCTCCCATTCTTCGCTGCAGATCCTCTCAAGCTCTGTCAGGTAGGATGGGGAGCGTCGCTGCACAGCTATTTACAGGTCTCCCCAGAGATGTTCGATTGGGTTCAAGTCCAGGGCCAATCAAGGACATTCAGAGACTTGTCCCGAAGTCAATCCTGTGTTGTCTTGGCTTTGTGCTTAGGGTCATTGTCCTGTTAGAAGGTGAACCTTCATCCCAGTCTAAGGACCTGAGCGCTCTGGAGAATGTTTTCATCAAGGGTCTCTGTACTTTGTGCCGTTTATCTCTCCCTCAATCCTGACTAGTCATCCCCACAGCATGATGCTGCCACCACCATGCTTCACCGTAGGGATGGTGCCAGGTTTCCTCCAGACATGACGCCAAAGAGTTTAACCCTGGTTTCATCAGACCAGAGAATCACGTTTCTCATGGTCAGAGTTCTTTAGGTGCCTTTTGGCAAACTCCAAGCGGGCTGTCTTGTGCCTTTTACTGAGGGGCTTCCGTCTGGCCACACTACCATCAAGGCCTGATTGGTGGAGTGCTGCAGAGATGGTTGTTCTTCTGGAAGGTTCTCCGATATCCACAGAGGAACTCTGGAGCTTTGTCAGAGTGACGATTGAGTTCTTGGCCACCTCCCTGACCAAGGCCCTTCTCCCCCGATTTCTCAGTTTAGCCCGGCCGACCAGCTCAAAGAAGAAGAGTCTTGGTGGTTCCAAACTTGTTCCATTTAAGAATGAATGATGGAGGCCACTGTGTTCTTGGGGACCATTTTTTTGTATCCTTCCCCGGGTCTGTGCCTAGACAAAATTCTGTCACGGAACTCTAAGGACAATTGCTTCAACCTCATGGCTTGTTTTTTTCTCTGACATGCACTGTCAACTGTGGGACCTTATATAGAAAAGTGTGTGCCTTTCCAAATTATGTCCAATCACAGGTGGACTCCAATCAAGTTGTAGAAACATCTCAAGGATGATCAATGGAAACAGGATGCACCTGAGCTCAATTTCAAGTCTCATAGCAAACGGTCTGAATACTTATGTAAATAAGATGTTATTTAATTTTAATACATTAGCAAAATATTCGAAAAACCTGTTTTAGTTTTGTCATTTTGGGGTATTGTGTGTAGATTGATGAGGGAAAAAAATATTTCATCCATTTTAGAATAAGGCTAACGTAACAAAATGTGGAAAAAGTCAAGGGGTCTGAATACTTTCCAAATGCACTGTACATACGTGTGCATGACTTAAGTATGTATATGTTTGTAGTTAAACACTACCATACCTACTTCGCCACATGTCTGTTTAAGTATTGGCACTGGGTGGTACCTTCGGGTACCTTGCGGGCAGCTCGTGGGACAAGGGGGACAATTATTCTCCACCCAGACAAGCTGTAGCCAGCCCAACAATCGAACGAACGGGTGTCAGGTGTGTTTAACCCAAAGAGAGGCATTTCCATGGTGACCTGAAGCCCCACGCCCTGAGTGGCAGCCTACACCAATTAGTGTAGTTTTGTGGGAAGGAGGGTGACGAAGATGGAGGCAATTTCTCTCAAACCCCAATCAAATGCACAAAAAGAACCCTGACACCCCCTCGAAAGCAAGGCAGTGTTTATTTAACTAGCTCTTTCATGAGCCACTTAACTCCTCTTTCTCAAACAACTGTGAAACGATTATGTGGGCCCTGGGACAGTCAGAGGCCCTCCAGTCCAGCTACAGCTCAGCTCATCACAGACACTTCATTAATAAGATTTGGGAATGGCTTTGGCTCGATGGGGAGGGATTACATGACAGTAAGGGCTGACACCATCCATAACCCTCACTCTCCCAGTCAGAGTAATGCAGCCTGACATCAGGGGTGCTAGGAAGGGAGGGAGCCTCCCTAATGGGGTGAGATTTTATTTGATGGGAGGGGAGAGTGGAGAGATTCTGACATCCTCACAATATCTGTGTTTGTGGGATACATATTTAAGGGAGAGGGGGAGAGACAGATTCATTCTGTTGGGATTTCTTCACAATGAGTAGATTTTAAGGAGCAGATCTGTTAAGTCAGATGAAAAAGACTGCCGCTCTGAGGAAAGAGGAGTAAAAAAAAGACCTGAATGAAATCCAAAGGAGAGGAGGGGAAAAGGAAAGGAGGAGTGACTAGTAATGAAGAAAGAGAGAGATCGAGAGAGAGGCTTGACATGGCCCAGACAGAATGGTTGATATTTTTTAAACATCGACCAGATGGGGCCGGCATTGTTTTATTCCAAAAGCGGTTTAATTTCATTGAGGTGGAATAGACCTTGCAGATGATGAAAAGCCATTCAGCCAGAACACACATGAGAAAGGCACAGAGCATTTTGATGAATTTACTACAAAAACAAGTTTTCTGAACTTTCTGACATAAAATATACTTGGTCTCCGCCACTCGCCGATTCACACGACTTGAGGGAGAAAAGCGAACTTCGTGCTTGGCTGGCCCAAAACACCCACAAGTACAGAATTTCATTTTTTTTTGTTTAAGACCTCACTCTCCCGTGAGGAAAAATTATGTTGGGCTGAAAAAACGACTGGTCAGTTTTACACATTATGACACAGCTCTGATAAGAGGACCAATCTAATACCAGCAGACGCAGGGAAACAGGAACTTAATAAAAACAAACCTGCCACTGACTATGTGAAGTCTTTACATCTTCTACTACTTATCATACAGTTGTATTATTATTTTCCCTGTGCCCCTCCCCCCCACCACACCGTCATTCCTCAGATATTATGAAAATGTATTTTGAAGTGGGACTGGCTGAGAGTTTTTGTTGTTGAAATTATTGGTTTTGAAATGTCTAGAGACAGACCCAAACTGTAACCTAGCGGCTGGGTTACAGAGGACAACAGACCACACCTGGGTTCAAATAGTATTTAAAAAAGCTCAAAGACTTGAGCTGTGCTTGATTGAGCTTGCCTGGTGAAAGGGAACCAACTAGAGTAGTCCCAAAAGTGCAAACCCTGTGCATCTGGCACTCCAGGCAGGTAACATCAAACGCTCAAAACATTTGAAAGAATTCAAACACTATTTGAACCCAGGTCTGTCTGGAGCAAGACTCCAGCAAACAAACAGCCTCGGCTACAAATCTCAAGCAGCTGGAAACTTCAGCCACACTATTAAGTTAAATGACGGAGCATTGGAGCCAACACRTTCCTAACACCCATAACCCTTAGCTAGCACCATTGTTGTTGTGTTCTCCTCTCACCCTGCAAACTGTGGAGGAAACTTTAAAAAGCACACAGATGAAAACTTGATTTGACTACAGCTTTTCACTGAGGACGCAACATGACACAGGTCATAACAGTTTCATCGGATTATAACACATTTTCAAATGTGTTCAAGATTTAGGGTCCAATATTGGAAGACCAAATGTGAAGAGACTGCAATCCATCAATGCCTCTTGATGTAGGAATTACAATTGGCAAGAAAAGAAGAGCATGACTAGAAACCAAACTCTTTCCACTGATCCCTTTGTCCTCATCAATCTCTTTAACTTCTAGTTTGCAACAATTGTGCTGTCATCTCCCTTGCAAAGACAGCAAAAAACCCACACACAAGAAAGAGTATGTGAGTATGGGGAAACAGTACGCATGATTAGGCCTTTTTCCACACATATATTAAGTGTAGCGGGCTGCTCTGGCACCTCTTTGCGGTGATAGGCAAACCCTGAGCTACTGACCTCAAACCATGGAAATTCAATTAGAGGAATTTAAGTGTTTCACAAAGCTGTAGGTGGCTGTCCAGGGGAATGCCTGTAAAAACCTGGCAACCCATGCAGCCCAGGCGTAATCGCCGCTCCCCGCTCCACTCACAGGCCCTAAATTGGAAACCACAGGATGGTGACATATGTATGTACACTGGACAACAATATAAATGAAAAATGCCAGAATTTCTATGATTTTACTGAGTTGCAGCACAAATAAGGAACTCAGTCAAATTAAATAAATTCATTAGGCCCTAATCTATGGATTTCACATGACTGGGAATACAGATATGCATCTGTTGGTCACAGATACTTTAAAAGAAAGTAGGGTTGTGGATCAGAAAACCAGTCAGTATCTGGTGTGACCATCATTTGCCTCATGCAGCGTGACACATCTCCTTCGCCTAGAGTTGATCTGGCTGTTGATTGTGGCCTGTCGAATGTTGTCCCACTCCTCTTCAATGGCTGAGCAAAGTTGCTGGATATTGGCAGGAACTAGAACATGCTGTTGTACATGTCAATCCAGAACATCCCAAACATGCTCAATAGGTGACATGTCTGTGAGTATGCAGGCCATGGAAGAACTAGGACATTTTTTACTCCCAGGAATCGTGTACAGATCCTTGCAACATGGGGATTTGCATTATCATGCTGAAACATGAGGTGATGGCGGTGGATGAATGGCACGACAATGGGCCTCAGGAACTTGTCACGGTATCTCTGTGCACTCAAGTTGCCATCGATAAAATATAAATTGTAAATGTTGTCAGTAGCTTATGCCTGCCCATACCATAACCCCACTGCAACCATGGGGCATTCTGTTCACAACATTGACATCAGCAAACTGCTCACCCACACGATGCTATACACACTGTCTGTCATCTGCCCAGTACAGTTGAAACCGGGATTCATCCGTGAAGAGCACACTTCTCCAGCGTGCCAGAGGGTGAAGGTGAGCATTTGTCCACTGAAGTTGGTTACGACGCCGAACTGCAGTCATGTCAAGACCCTGGTGAGCACAACGAGCACACTGGTGAGCTTCCCTGAGATGGTTTCTGACAGTTTGTGCAGAAATTCTTTGGTTGTGCAAACCCACAGTTTCATCAGCTGTCCGGGTGGCTGGTCTAAGAACATCCCGCAGATGAAGAAACCGGATGTGGAGGTCCTGGGCTAGCGTGGTTACACGTGGTCTGGGGTTGTGAGGCCGGTTGGACGTACTCTAAAATTACATTGGAGGTGGCTTATAGTAAAGAAATGAACATTCAATTATCTGGCAACAGCTCTGGTGGACATTCCTCAACATTGCTAGATTGGCCCTTTACTGTCCCCAGCACAAGGTGCACCTTTGGATGGATTATCTTGGCAAAAGGAGAAATGCTCACTAACATGGATGTAAATAAATMTGTGGACAACATTTAAGAGAAATAAGCTTTTTGTGCGTATGGATCATTTCTGGGATCTTTTATTTCWGCTCATGAAACATGGGACCAACACTTTACATGTTGAGTTTATATTTTTGTTCAGTATATATAACTACAGTGCCAGAGCTTTCTATAAATCAGATGCCTGGTCTGGATCTGGCTGTCATTCTAACAGAAGGGATTGACAGTGTTACTCTGCTTCAGCTGGACGGACATACCAAAAAGAACAAAGTAAAAGGTGGTATCGGCAACCTACGTTAGCTTTGGGTGCAAATGTTGGGCCGAGCTCCAAGATCCAGTGGTGCCACTATTCCCTCAAGTGTTAACTGCCTTCCCTGATATGGGTAGGCAGTTAACACTTAAGAGACGGTAACACTAGGCACGCTACCACTTCTGCAGTTAAGGGAAACGGGTGCTCTTGGTTCCGGTCGTAAAAGGTTCCACCATAGACCYACCCAATCTACCCATTAAGTGGCTCTGGAAAGGTACTGACCGTAGCTTACAGCAACATCTGTGATGGAAAATGGAACAAGAACACACAATGACAGGAGCAGCAGTAGCCACACTTCCTCCCTCCAGTAGCAGTAGCAGTGGGCAGCCAGCAGTTCAGGTCTCCCCTCTCCACCAGACTACCCACACATCTCCTGCTTCTCAGACTTGGCCAGAGAACAGTAAACTAAACTCTGGGAGGGAGGGAGGCCTTGGCTGTTCCTATTAGTCTCCCCATAACCCTCCATGCCTGGACACATTCATCACTACACTCACTGAGGGAAGAACATTTTATTAATTTATTTAAACAAAAAAAGACTGAAGCTGTGTGATACGGAGAACCTGCTGATTTCTTCCAGCTCCAAGGGTGGCCGGTTCATATAGAGAAAACAGAACTATGTGATATACAGTGTGTTGCTGCTACTGTATAACGGAAGTTACGAATGTAACTATGGTTCTTCGAATACCTGGAAAACCGTCAGTATGGTTGAAAGTATGGATTATATCACTCGCGCTCATCGCAGGTRGAGTAATAATAACAACAAAGTCAAGCCGGTGACGTGACAGCATGGGAGGACATGCCCTCGCGGTTCATATAAAACCATACGTCAGACCACGCACTGTCTCTGAGATTCTTCTCGCCCAAAAGATTTAGAGCGACGCTGTTCTGTTCTGACGCTTTTACTCGTGATCGCTCCCTTCTCCAAGAGAGATGTAATCTCCTGGTTGAGGGTGCAAGCTTTCAGGGGTTATTTAACTGAAGTCATTCTGATCCCTGAGAATGGTGGGGGCCGGTGTCGGAACTGCAGCCTGTACTCTGCTCCAATGTCCGATGACTCCAGACGGGCGCTGAGAAAGCTCCCAGAAAGCTCCCTGCTCTTCATGCCCGCGGCCGAGTGGGCCTTCGAACAAAGAAAACAGCGGAGCAAGGCTACACCGCTGTGGAACCCACAGCCTAGAAACCAGGCATCACAGAGTCGTGGCAGAGGGAGGCCTGACACGCGTGAACCTCGCCACTCACTCGGCCCTACACACGCACCTGGTCCTACCACCAGCCTAACACAGGTGCTCGCCAGCCCCAAACTGTGATGCAGCCACCCCCCCAACCCCGAAAAGGGCGTGGTCAGCACGAATGGTTGTTGTTTAGTAAGCCAAGCTGAKTACACAGTGGKAGCTAGGTTGAGTTTGTAAACTAGCTCGCTAGCTAGCTTGTAGCATGCTAGTAATACAAGGGGAGGGGGAATATCAGGAGGAGGAAATCCGAATCTCACGTTTTATAGCTGTCTAGGCTAACAACCTTCCTAGAGGTGGTTATCTAGGGAAGTAACCCGTTTGAGTTTTAAATAGTTGAAGGACGACTAGTGCCTGGTGGCCTTGATAACTTCTCTCAGCACATATCAAAGCTGCAGGCTAAAGTTAAATCTAGACTTGGTTTCCTCTATCGTAATCGCTCCTCTTTCACCCCAGCTGCCAAACTAACCTTGATTCAGATGACCATCCTACACCTGCTAGATTACAGAGACATAATCTATAGATCGGCAGGTAAGGGTGCTCTCAAGCGGCTAGATGTTCTTTACCATTCGGCCATCAGATTTGCCACCAATGCTCCTTATAGGACACATCAGTGCACTCTATACTCCTCTGTAAACTGGTCATCTCTGTATAGCCGCTGCAAGACCCACTGCTTGATGCTTATTTATAAAACCCTCTTAGGCCTCACTCCCCCCTATCTGAGATATCTACTGCAGCCCTCCTCCACATACAACACCAGTTCTGCCAGTCACATTCTGTTAAAGGTTCCCAAAGCACACACATCCCTGGATTGCACGTCTTTTCAGTTCGCTGCAGCTAGCGACTGGAACCAACTGCAACAAACATTCAAACTGGGCAGTTTTATCTCAATCTCTTCATTTAAAGACTCAATCATGGACACTCTTACTGACAGTTGTGGTTGCTTTGCATGATGTATTGTTGTCTCTACATTCTTGCCCTTTGTGCTGTTGTCTGTGCCCAATAATGTTTGTTCCATGTTTTGTGCTGCTACCACGTTGTGCTTCTGCCATGTTGTGTTGCTACCATGCTGTGTTGTCATGTTGTGTTGCTACCATGCTGTGTTGTCATGTGTTGCTGCCATGCTATGTTGTCTTAGGTCTCTCTTTATGTAGTGTTGTCTCTCTTGTCGTGATGTGTGTTTTGTCCTAAATTTTTATTTAATTTACTTTTAATCCCAGCCCCCGTCCCCGCAGGTGGCCTCTTGCCTTTTGGTAGGCCGTCATTGTAAATAAGATTGTGTTCTTAACTGACTTGCATAGTTAAATAAAGATTAAATAAAAATAACAAATAAATACGAGCACAGCAGTGGAGGATATCTTGACAAGGTTAGCACCGGAGTACGGAGGCCAACACACACTCTAGCAGGTGGGCTAAGTCAGCACAAGACAAGGAAGCCCGATATCCTCAGATAGAAAGGATAGGTATGGGAGAGCTTTCACACCCACAGGCTGTTGGTGACAGACTGACAGTACACACAGCTCACACAGAGTTTAGCTTACCCTACCGGGTCCTGAGGAAATGCATGAAACTTGCGTGAATACGCTAAGGCAACTTTGCGAGAAGAAATAAGAGATCTGGAAACCCTTCCTATCAAGGGACCCTCAAACACAGAAAGTGTTTGAAAGAAAACAAATCCTATTTGAACCCAGGTGTGGGGAGTTCATAAATAATGTGAGAGGGTTGGACAGCTGTCAGAGTTCTCCCTCTGGTGCTGTTATTGCTAGACTGTTAACAATCTCTCAATCCAGCGGGCATCAATCCTCTCTCTCCCTTACCCGTTTACTTAACCAACTTACTCTGCCAAAAACAATTTCTTGCTTGAAATGTGACAAAAAAAGTTGACTAATGAAGTGCTTTTTACTGTCTGAGAAGTTAGAGAGATCCCCTTTAAAGTGGCAGCTTAATGCCATTACAATGTAAACCACATTGTAAGAGGCAGGGGTGTGGAGCGGGCTTCGAATTAGATGTAAAGGGCCTATTACCCAGCCAGTTATTCCTCCGCATGCGGCCATATGGGACTTTGCTTTGAGCATCGCAGCTATTCTTCACCACCAGGCTAAAACAAAAACAGACACGTGTTTATGACCCTTCCTGCAGTCTCAAAGAGAATTTGACTTGCACCCTCCATCCTCACAGGGAGTAGGAGGGGGGGGGGATGTAAAGTGCAGTACATTAGAAGCTGCATCTCTGGGCGTGTCTGTCCCATCCATTACGCCACAGGTTTACCACATCAATCCCGGTGAAATTGAAAACCGATGTTGCCTTTGTGGAGGAAGAGTAGATCGGCGAGCGAGTGAGTGGCAGCAGTTTGGTTWGGGAAGCTGATCAACTCCAGGTCCTGCTGTCCCTCTTGATGAGGTGCGTGCATGTAATGTGGGTGGGGATGGGATCAGGGTCAGGTAAACAAACAGGGTACAGTGTGTTGCTGCCTTTGGGGTTTGGGAGGACACAGAAACCTGATTGTGACGTTTTGCGGAGGCAGGTGAGCAGAGCAAAAGAAAGATGCTGGTTGTTTAAGAGTGGACCGTGCAGAGTTCAGACTGATGCGATATCTTGGATTCTTCGGAACCCTGGACAGACCAGGCTGTGGGGTTGAGTCCCGGACCACAAGCCTCTGCACTCCCCAGAAGAAGCAGTCCTCTCCATAGGAATGAATGGAATTCAACAGTATTTCAATTAAATGTTTCAATTAAATGTGTTGTTGTAGTGTGGACAGTAACATTAAACTTCCTAAAAACTATACTATAAGGAAAATGTTTTAATATATTTTTTAATTTAAATTGTTTATGTTTAGCTCACATAATATAATTTAAAAGTATGCATTAAGAGGTCTGCACTAGAATAAATGTGGCAAAAAACAAATGTAGAAATGAATAAATGCATTTCTATAGCTTCCAAAATATGTTTTTAAATGGGTGGGGAGTGCCTTCAAAACAGCACCCCCTGTGTATATAAATAATTGGATACAGACAATACATGACATACTGTTGTGTACAGGGAGTTATTCTGGAGCCTTGTAGGTTGAACGATGACTGACCAAGGGTAAACACACAACTGTTTAGGGAAATGCCAACATGCGTCCATGGAAAACCTAAAGTAACGTGTAACGTAGAGTTCTATCCTCTTAATTTCGGTAATAAATCATTGCCAGCTTATTCAGGTCACAAAGCCTCATTGTAGGCCTGGCTGAAATCCATACATAAAATAGAAAATAACCAACCAAGGAAATAAGGTAATAGCTGGAGATAATTTTGACGGGGGCGTTGTGAACATTCAGTCAGAGTTACACATGCTATGCAGCTCTGACTGGGTTCCAAAGAAAGGGAAAGCAGCCAATACGGAGGAGGGGTCTGGGTAGTGTTCTAACTCTGTAGCACGATGCCCTGAGTCGTGCTAATATGGTTTCTATCCACAGCGAACATCATCAAGTGAGACAGACACAGAAGGCTATCCTGCCAAGAAGTTCTCACACCACTCCTGTTGGGGTTTAAAAGGAGCTTTGTCAGAGCGGTGAGGAACGGAAGTTATGTAAAGGAGAGAAATACTAGGATAGAAAAGGATAGAGGATAGAAAAGATGGAAAAGAGGGAGTAGGTGATGGTGGAACAAGGAGGGTGGAGAGAGAGTGAGAGGAAGGGAAAGAGACAGAGTTGTAACACTGATGCATACTATACACGGATGGCTAGGATACGTAAACAAATAAACCACCAAAAAAAGCTGACGGCTTCTCCACCACTCCACATCATTATTATCATCGTCATAATCATTGGTTAAGACCACTCTCCAATCGGACATCCTGCCAGCCAAGCTAGAACACCTTCTGCCTTCTTTTCCAACCGCTGGGCTCCACCAATAACAATTATCTTTATTATTGTCATTCATTGGTTAAGATCATTCTCCAATCAGGCTAGAACACCTGCCTTTTCCAACTGCTTGGCTCCAGCAATAAAAGCTAGCTACGTCCCAGCTCATGCTCCTGTTCCCAACGCAGCATGCTGGCAGCCCAGCCAGGCACCTCCACTAACCACTAAACACAGTGGCTCCCTCATTGTTTTATGGAGCCACCACTCTCTCTCAATGGCTGGTGCATTACTTTGATGTGCTCCAGACCACCAGTATGGCCAGAGGCACCGCCAAGGGTGCGTTGTGGGTAATGTGGTTGTGCTCAGCAAGAGACCTGGAGGCTGGAGTTTGGAGGTTGACAGAGCCATGCAAGTGGAAGGTTTTCCCCATGGACCTCGTTGCTGGGCATGGTGGTGTGCCCATGCCTTCTGCGTCCCCCTTCTTCCGTCAGCTAGCTCCAGGTTGGTCTCGTTTTAATTCCCATGCAACACAGAGCATCCTGCTCCCAGACCAGGCAAATACGATACCCCTGGCTTAGTGACTCAGAGTTAATTGTTGTGCCCCCCAACCCTCTCACCAACCTACCCCTACTCTCGTTCCCCCACCCTTCAATCTTCATATAGCGTCTTTTGGAGTCTAATCAGGCCCACATGCCTGTTTCACAAAATAGCGTATGGATAACAGGGAGGAGAGAGTGAGATAGAGCGAGCGAGAACACAGCAGCATGGCAGAGATCCAGCTTTCCCATTCTCACAAACTTGGCTAATTTGTCTGTGTGAAACCCAGGACGTGAGGGTTTAGTGATTCTGCCCCCTGCAAAGAGACTTTCAACACCTGTGGCCTCCTGCTCTGGAGGGAAGGAGCAGCCAGACGCCACTCACTTCATTACGTAGTTCACTCATTCAAAGGGGCTAGAATAGGACAGGCCCCTCTGTGAGAAGCACAGAGCATTAGCAACGCTTAAATCATGTTACTGGGGTGCAAATAGGGAGCAGAGTGCAAAGATGCATGTTAACAAACTTGCAAATGTCTCCACTTCAAATCCTAGTATCCATTTGGGAGTCGTTTGTGTTGCAATGTCATTTGCAGACCGCACAAGGAAGGAAAAAGGAGGGCAAACAGGGTTCTGTCCAAGTAACAAGATGGCGCCGACAGACACGGTGGCCCTGTTTCAAGCTTCTAGTCAACTTTGCAATATTTAGTTTTTTTGTGTTATTATTTATATTTTCTTCTCAAAACGGTTCTTGTATTATTACCTACAGCCAGAAATAACTTTTGGATATTAGATCAGCGGTCACACCAGAAATTCTAGAAGAAATTCGACTTCCCTGACCTGGGTCCTTTGTTTGAACTTCCCGATGCAGCTCTATTAAACCCGGGGGCTGCCCCAAAATGCCAATGACATAAAAGAGGTAGAAGGACTGGGGCCCTAGTCAGACTCAGGGGGCGTGCATACAATCCACCACTGTCGAGTATATTACTCACTAACGCTCAGTCCTTGGACAAAGTAGAGGAGCTCAAGGCGAGGATCTCCTTCCAGAGAGACATCAGGGACTGTAAAATACTCTGTTTTACGGAATCATGGCTCTCTCCGAATATATTGTCCCCGTCCATCCAGCCAGCGGGGTTCAAATCAAATCAAATTTATTTGGATACATTCACATGGTTAGCAGACGATAATGTGAGTGTAGCGAAATGCTTGTGCTTCTAGTTCCGACAGATTACTTGTTAGATATTACTGCACTAACAATTCGCCAACAACTACCTAATACACACAAATCTAAAGGGGTGAATAAGAATATGGACATATAAATATATGGATGAGCGATGGCCGAGCAGCATAGGCAAGGTGCAATAGATGGTATAAGGTACAGTATATACATATGAGATGAGTAGTCTGAGATATATTAACGTTATTAAAGTGGCATTGTTTAAAGTGACTAGTGATCCATTTATTAAAGTGGCCAGTGATTTGAGTCTATGTAGGCAGCAGCCTTTCTGAGTTAGTGATTGCTGTTCAGTCTGATGGCCTTGAGATAGAAGCTGTTTTTCAGTCTCTCGGTCCCAGCTTTGATGCACCTGTACTGACCTCACCTTCTGGATGGTAGCGGGGTGAACAGGCAGTGGCTCAGGTGGTTGTTGTCCTTGATATTTTTGGCCTTCATGTGACATCGGGTGCTGTAGGTGTCTTGGAGGGCAAGTAGTTTGCCCCCGGTGATGCGTTGTGCAGACCGCACCACCCTCTGGAGAGCCTTGTGGTCGAGGGCTGTGCAGTTCCCGTACCAGCCTGTGATACAGCCRGACAGGATGCTCTCGTTTGTGCATCTGTAGAAGTTTGTCAGGGTTTTCGGCGATAAGCCGAATTTCTTCAGCCTCCTGAGGTTGAAGATGCGCCGTTGCGCCTTCACCACACTGTCTGTGCGGGTGGACCATTTAAATTTGTCCGTGATGTGTACGCTGAGGAACTTTCTACCTTCTCCACTACTGTCCCGTRGATGTGGATAGGGGGGTGCTCCCTCTGCTGTTTCCTGAAGCCCCCGATCATCTCCTTTGTTTTGTTGACGTTGAGTGAGAGGTCGTTTTCCTGACACCACACATCCGAGTGCCCTCACCTCCCTGTAGGCAGTCTCGTCGTTGGTAATCAAACACACTACCGTTGTGTTGTCTGTAACCTTGATGATTGAGTTGGAGGCGTGCATGGCCACGCAGTCGTGGGTGAACAGGGAGTACAGGAGGGGGCTGAGCACACATTCTTGTGGGGCCCAGTGTTGAGGGTCAGCGAAGTGGAGATGTTGTTTCCTACCTTCACCACCTGGTGGGCGGCCCGTCAAAGTCCAGGACCTAATTGCACAGGGTGGGGTTGAGACCCAGGGCCTCCAGCTTGATGATAAGCTTGGAGGGTACTATGGTGTTGAATGCTGAGCTGTAGTCAATAAACAGCATTCTTACATAGGTTTTCCTCTTGTCCAGATGGGATAGGGTAGTGTGCAGTGTGATGGCGATTGCATCGACTGTGGACCTGTTGGGGCGGTATGCAAACTGAAGTGGGTCTAGGGTGGCAGGTAAGGTGGAGGTAATATGATCCTTGACTAGTCTCTCAAAGCACTTCATGATGACAAAAGTGAGTGCTACGGGACGGTAGTCAGTCATTTAGTTCAGTTATCTTTTCCTTCTTGGGTACAGGAACAATGTTGGCCATCTTGAAGCATGTGGGGACAGCAGACTGGGATAGGGAGCGATTGAATATGTCCATAAACACACCAGCCAGCTGGTCTGCACATGCTCTGAGGACGTGGCTATGGATGCCATCTGAGCCAGCAGCCTTGCGGGGGTTAACACGTTTAAATGTCTTACTCACGTCGGCCACGGAGAAGGAGAGGGGGCAACAATGGTGGCACTCTATTATCCTCAAAGCGGGCAAAGACGGTGTTTAGTTTGTCTAGAAGAAGTGTGACGATGGTGTCCGTGACGTGGCTGGTTTCTTTTTGTAGTTTGTGGTTGCCTGTAGACTCTGCCACATGTCTTGTGTCTGAGCCATTGAATTGCGACTCCACTTTGTCCCTATACCGACATTTAGCTTGTTTGATTGCCTTGCGGAGGGAATAAATAKACTTTTTATATTCAGCCATATTCCCATACCTCTTTCCATGGTTAAATGATGTGGTTTGCACTTTCAGTTTGTGCGAATGCAGCCATCCATCTACGTTTTCTGGTTAGGGTAGGTTTTAATAGTCACAGAGGGTACAACATGCCCAATGCACTTCCTTATAAACTCACTCACAGAGTCAGCGTATAGATAGATGTTCTCTGAGGCTGCACAGAACATTTCCCAGTCCGTGTGATCAAAACAATCTTGAAACGTGGATTCCGATAGGTCAGACCAGTGTTGAATGATTCTAGTCACGGGTATATCCTGTTTGAGTTTCTGCCTTTAAGACGGTAGAAGCAAGATGGAGTCGTGGTTGGATTTACAGAAGGGAGGGCCTTGTATGCATTGCAGAAGTTAGATAAGCAGTGATCGAGGGTATTACCCACACAAGTACTGCAATCAATATGCTGATAGAATTTAGGTAGCCTTGCTCTCAAATTTGCTTTGTTAAAATCCCCAGCTACAACAAATGCAGCCTCAGGATATATGGTTTCCAGTTTACATAGAGTCCAGTGAAGTTCCTTGAGGGCCGTTGTGGTGTCTGCTTGTGGGAGTATATACACATCTCTGACGATAACTGACGAGAACTCTCTTGGGAGATAATATGGCCGGCATTTGATTGTATGGAATTCTAGGTCGGGTGAGCAGAAGAACTTGAGTTCCTGTATGTTGTTATGATTACACCATGAGTTGTGAATCATGAAGCATACACCCCCACCCTTCTTCCCAGAGAGGTGTTTCTCTGTCGGCCTTGATGCATGAAGAAGCCCGCTGGCTGAACCGACTCCGACAACAGATCCCGAGAGAGCCATGTTTCTGTGAAACAGAGAATGTTACAATCTCTGTCTCTGTGGAAGGCAACACTTGCTCGAATTTCGTCTACCTTGTTGTCAAGAGACTGGACATTGGCGAGTAGTATACTCGGAAGTGGTGGGCGATGTGCACGCCTACGGAGCCTGACCAGGAGGTTGTTTTGGGTCGGCTTCTGGGATTAGATCCATTGTCCTGGCTGGTGGTCCGAACAAAGGATACGCTTCGGGAAAGTCGTAATGTTGGTAAGTTGACATCGCTCTTATATCCAATAGTTCTTCCCGGCTGTATGTAATAAGAATAAAGATTTTCCGGGGTAACAATGTAAGAAATAATACATAAAAAAATAAAATACTGCATAGTTTCCTGAGGACTCGAAGCGAGGCGACCATCTCTGACGGCGCCATATTGTACACTATCTCCCTCGCATGGATAGGAAGAAAGAACTCTCCAGAAAACAGGAGGGTTGTTTCATGATTAACAACTCACGGTGTGATTGTGTTAACGTACAGGAATTCAAGTACTTTTGTATTCTGATCTGGAATACCTCATCATCAAATGGCATAGAGAATGTTCTTCAGTCATTGTCACTGCAGTGTATATTCCCCCCAAGCCAACTCCACAACGGCTCTCAAAGATTTTCAGTATGTGCAAACTGTAAACCGCATATCCTGAGGCCGCATTTATTGTAGCTGGGGACTTTAATAAAAGAAAAACACTGCCAAAATTCTATCAACACATCTCCTGCGCTATGTGCAACACGAACCCTGGATCATTGCTACTCTAACTTCCAGGATGGCTTCATGGCTCTCCTCCGTCCTCCTTTCGGCAAACCGTATCACGCCTCCATTCTGCTCCTCCTCTGTGTGCTCTCGATCTCCGTGGCCGCCGTAAGTCATTTAAGTGTGTTAACCCCGACAAGGCTGCCGGCCTAGACGGCATCTCAAGTCACGTTCTTAGAGCATGTGCAGACCAGCTGGCTGGAGTGTTAATGGACATATTCAATGGTGAAGGCGCCCCAACAGCAGCTCTTCAACCTCAGGAGGCTGAATAAATTCACCTTGGCCCCTAAGACCCTCACAAACTTCTAAAGATGCACCATTGAGAGCATTCTGTCGGGCTGCATCACCGCCTGGTATGGCATTTGCATTGTCCGCAACTGCAGGGCTCTCCAGAAGGTGGTGCGGTCAGCCTACTGCTTCATCGGGGGCACACTGCCTGCCTTCCAGGACATCTACAGCACCCGGTGTCACAGGAAGGCCAAGAAGATCATCCAGGACCTCAAGCACCCGAGCCACGGCCTGTTCAGCCCGCTATCATCTAGAATGCGGCGACAGTACAGGTGCATCAAAGCTGGGACCAATAAACTGAGAAACAGCTTCTATCCCCAGGCCAACAGATTGTTAAACAGTCACGCTAGCTGGCCTCTGCCCAATACCCTGCCCTGAACCTTAGTCACTGTTACTAGCCACCACCCGGTACTGCATCTTAAAGACTGCTGCCCTATTTACATAGCACAACATTGAACACTGTCGTCTGGGCCATATCACTTTCCACGCCAGCCAACTTAATAAAAAGATGGAAGTATATTGTCTCACATCCACCACTGGCCCAGTGTGTGTGTGTGTGTCGCTGTGTAACCAGAGTTGTGCTTTGTGACAGCAGCCAGATGCTACACACCGTGGCAGCCCAACCCCGGCCGGGCGCAACGTAAGGAGCACATTAAATCCCTAGAGAGAAAAAAGTTTTTAAAAAACAAACACAATAATAACAACCGGCCTACGAAGCAAAGCAAAGCGCTGGCTCTATTGGTAAATGATATTAGTGAGTGGAAAAGCTAGTCTCAGTGTTTCTAATACGGTTGGGGGGGGGGGGGGGGGGGGGGGGGGGGGGGGGGGGGTCATGAAAGCAGCCATTTCCTAATAAAGCCTTCAGAGTATTCAGAACCATACCGTGGTCTCTACTCTAACGTCACTGGGACGCAAACCAGGTCTCCCATATAAAGTGGTCTGAAACAGTCAGGGTTGGGGGAAACCCATATCCACTTTAAAAAGGAAGAAATTACATGTAGCGTAACAGTGTTACGTCTGTTGCTTCATGCATTCCCCCAAACTACTAGAACACGTGTGATGGCAGCGGAACAGAGTGATCAGACACAGGAGTCATGCGGTGTACAGCAATTCCCTATAGGAAAAATGTCTTTGTGGTGGGTTCCGCTAGATCTACTATGATATGTTTCCAACTTTCACTGCTCTGGAACAATGTTTCACTACCATTGTCAGCTGCAGGGAGCTGATCCATGCGGTGCACTTATGTTGATTTTGAGACGGCCCAGTAACTCATCCMAAACATCGCTCCAGTCACATATGGAGTTCATAAGATGCAGGTGGTGAGGGTAGGCAACAACACATACACCACACTGACCCTTAACACGGGGGCCCCTCAGGGGTGCGTGCTTAGTCCCCTCCTGTACTCCTTGTTCACCCACGACTACAACACTATCATTAAGTTTGCTGACGACACAACGGTGGTTGGCCTGATCACCAACGACGAGACAGCCTATAGGGAGGAGGTCAGTGACCTGGCAACAACCTCTCCCTCAACGTCAGCAAGACAAAGGAGCTGATCGTGGACTACAGGAAACGGACGGCCGAGCATGCGGGGCTGTAGTGGAGAGGGCTTCAAGTTTCTCGTTTTCCACATCACTAATACCCTGACTACACCGCTCGCATCACAAAATAAAATGTAGGAATCTATGGTATCCAATTATTGCACCCACACTGCTCGCGCGAGCCAACGAACGTCTGTGTTGCCAAGGGCTAATATAGAAATCATTTCTATTTCTGACGCAGATCCCGCTGCAAGTCCTGCCTCTCCCATCTCCTCATTGGTTTATAGAAGCAGGTACCCACGTGCCATCTCTTCATTGGTTATACCCACGTGGGTGATTGAAAGACGAACTGTTTTGCCGGTTGTCGTGGTAATACTATGAAAATGTAGATGCCAATCACCATATAAGTTCAAAGATGAAAAAGCCTGGAAGGAGGAGAGATGACTAGAAACGATTCGGTTGACCGTTTTATGTGTGGATTAATTGTCGGAGTAGAGGACCTTGTGCATTTCAGGTAAAATAACAACTCAATGTTTATATCCCAGGCCAAATTAGCTAGCAACAGCAAGCTAGCTAAATAGGACAAATTATCTAGCTAGTACAAGCTAACTAGCTAAATTGCCATACATGTTTAATCCTTTTCGACCTGTCCCCAAATTAATGTCATTGGTTTAGAGTTTGTTTTGATATTTTAACCTGCGTGTCGTGATCGCGTTTGGTGTAGGGGGACAAAATTAATTTATGCACGATAGAGCACGATAGCGCACGTGAACACGGTTTGGGTTCCGTGTAAGGAATTATGGAATGATGTAATCATGGTCTACACAAGTCGTGAAGGCACAACAATGCCTCTTCCCCCTCTGACTATTTGTCATTTGGCGCTAAGATACTCAAAAAAGTTATACAGCTGCACCATTGAGAGCATATTGACTGGCTGCATCACCCCTTGGTATGGCAACTGCTTGGCATCCAACCGCAAGGCACTACAGAGGGTAGTGCATATGGCCCAGTACATCACTAGGGCGGAGCTCCCTGCCATCCAGGACCTCTATACCAGGTGGTGTCAGAGGAACACCCTAAAAATTGTCTGACTTAAGTCACCCAAGTCATAGACTGTTCTCTCTGCTACCGCACGGCAAGTGGTAACAATGCAGCAAGTCTGGAACCAACAGGACCCTGAACAGCTTCTACCCCCAAGCCGTAAGACTAATAAATATTTAAATAGTTAACCAAAAACAGTAGCTACCAGGATAAGCTGCATTGACCCTTTTTGCATTAATTCTTGACTAATCACATACACTGCTGCTACTGTTCATCTATCCTGTTGCCTAGTCACTTCATCCCTACCTATATGTACATATCTACCTCAATTACATCGTACCCCTGCACATCGACTTGTTACTGGTACACCGTGTAAATAGCCAAGTTACCATTACTTCATTGCACATTTATTTCTAGTGTTATAATTGAAAAATAATCTACTTTTTCCCTCTCTACATTGTTGGGTAGGGCCTGTAAGTAAGCATTTCACTGTTAGTCTACACCTGTTGTTTACAAAGCATGTGACAAATTAGATTTTGAGATAATGGACTGAGAACACATGACCTCACCATTATCTGGCTCTCACCATTATCTGGCTCGCCAACCACATATACATACATGCACGCACATACGTACCATCGTACAGTACGTACTCATAAACGTACAGCACTGATATCCCTCCTTTGACATGACAGTTACTACAGACATTAATATCAATCAAATGATACAATCCTCAACCCTTTTTTTTCAGGCTAGTATTTTAACACTAAACTTGGCAGAGAAGCAGAAGAGACGGAATATTTAGGGAAACTCACCACAGAAAAAGGTCACCGGGCTATAACTCTAAAAAACCCTGGAAATGTATGAACCTTTCATGTAGAATTTAAATCAGCAAAATACATAAAACATACTGTGAAAAAACAGTTTCTAGATTTCAGTCTTGTTGCATAAAGCACATACTCTAGAATGTTTAAACATAAAACACTATTTACCCGGGATCCACACATACTATTTACCCGGGATCCACACATATTGTCCCAAATAAATGGTACTGCTGATGAAGGTCATAACCTGCACCCTTTATCTCTCTCCTTTGGGATTTTCAGTCTAGGCTTATTTTCATTTGCTGTTCCCCCCCATCTCTTTCTCTTTTGTTGTTGGACAAAGGCAGATGGCAGCAGTTTGGATAGCAGCTAGCTAGCAGGTTGCATCAAAGTAATTTGAACCCAGCCACCTGTTGGAGTTAATTGCCCTGCCTAATAAATACACTGGAGAGATTCGCTGGCTTGAGAAAGAGACAGCGACGGGGAATGGAATGCAAATGTATATATATTTGGTGCTAAATGATTGAGGGGGGACTCACACAGGTCAACACATTCGATTCACTTTCATCAGCCCAGACAGGGCAAGATTTTGGCCCCTTTTCCAGAGAAGAGTGAGTGAGTGTCTGCATGCATCCCAGTTTTTCCATATTTTTATTGAGAGTTTCCAGGCCATTCAAAGGGATAGGAACACAGGAACAAGGCTCCAGTACAGATGGACATGATTGAGCCATCCAAAACATGTGTAACAACCTGTAGACCTCTGCAAACTCTAAGGCTGTTTCCCACACAATAACTTTTCAGTGCCATCAGACCACCTGACACGTTTGTCACATCTTACCTGGGAAATAGTTGGTGTGCCTGACAGATATGTGAGTGGTCCATGGTCTTACCTGGGCGATGTTCTTGTTGATCAGGTAGACTCCATATTCAAACTGAAAGCGTTCTCCTCGAGGGTACAGGGGGAATCTGTGAGAGCAGGGGAAGAGAGGAAGAGGTGATGAGTGTACAGTACTGGAGCAGGTGGTTCACATAGGTTAGATTGTATTCTTTGTTGGTTTAACTTTGTGAGATTCACCAACTAGACTTCTGAGCACTGTGAAGTGAATTCCTTCCCTGTTGACACTGCCATGTATTACTACAGTCCGTACCTGGCAGGGTACAGTTTGGATAGAACACTTCAGCAGAAGCCGAGTGAATCTAGATAAGCTTGTTCTGAGTCTATGATCACATTCACATATGGACCGCTCTCCCACCGCACTCACCCCACTCTGCTCTCCTCCCACCCCAACCCCCATCTTGTTAAACAAAAATATCAAACAAGCTCCGAACTGTCCAGGCTGCATACTGTAGGCCCATCAAACAGCCTGCCCACCTGCTTCTACACTACAGGGAACAAAGACAGACCGACAGATGGAGAGGCTCAGTGGGATTCCATTGAGCATTCAGGTGCCAGTCAGATGTCTAGGTAGCAGGGCAGGCAGACACACAGTGCTGAAAACCCCTGGATTGTTTATGTGGAGATATTGGAGGGATGGCCCCAGGCCGAGCCTGCTGACACCCTTAGTGACAACAACGCTCTCCTCTCATCCCATTATGGCTAAAGTCAGCCTCATCCCCCATGAAGAACGGTTCCTGTCATTATATGTTTATGTATGCTAACCAACTGAGAAGATGTACTGAGAGATACGCCCAGGGCACAGTCTTACTCTGCTTGCTCACACACACACACACACACACACACACACGCTTACGTTAACCCTGTACAACAGCTGACTTCTCCTCTGCTGTCAGGCTCAGCAGTCAGTCTAGGCAGGAGGTGTGAGCGAACATCCGGCCCTCTTCCCTTCCCTCCTCATCCATATCTCATTCCTGTCAGGGGCCATGGCTGTGCCCCGTGGGGCATGTTATACTGTTAATCCTTTGTTAGAGGAGACATGCCCTCTCCCCTCTAACTCTGACCCTCAGATGCCGGAGAATCAGGGCCGAGGAGCGCAGGGCGAGAGTCGGGAAGCCCTCCTTATCATACCACTGGTACATCACTGTTACATGGCAAGGTGCATGAGGCACTGACTGTAGCCCTGCAAGTGAGGGAGCTGGCTACTGATCTAACAGAGCTGCCGTAGCTAGCCTATCTCTAATGCTTTACCGCTTTAGTACACACTGAAGTGTAGTCCTTATCGTCTGCCCAACCATACACACAATAACTTAAGTTTCTTGTGAGGTGCATTACATAGAAACTGTTCACCAAATAAAGTAGACACATATTAGACACTGTTCATTTGACAGATGGAGGTAAACACTGTTGTAGCCACACAGCCGGAGACATTTGTTCTACTCCTACATACTCTGACTAGTCAAACCCCAGCGGAAGCTACGTGTCAGTGGTAATATCTCATGACCAGGAAATAACTAACAGAGGGAGAAATAACATCACACACACTCTCATAGCAGGCATTCCAACAATCACTTTCTCCTGAAAACATATGATTAGTTTGCTGATGAGAGAGAGAGAGGCTGACATGTGCACACACACAGAAAAGCAAAGGCACACATGAACACACACACAGTTTGCCATCACGGGGAGGTGATTAATGAGTGCTGTCCAGTGGGTCTGAAATCACACTGAAGGGACTCCGGTTCACCAAACACCAGGAATTCCTCCAATACGTCCAGTAAAGTCAAATATATTATAACACACCAGCAGGGGGGAGGGGAAGAGGAAGTCAGAGGTGTCAAATAGTGGGGGGATATAGGGAAGTAGAGAGAGCAGTTAGAGAAGAGACACAGAGCCGTTAGAGAAGAGACAGAGAGCAGTTAGAGAAGAGACAGAGAGCAGTTAGAGAAGAGACAGAGAGCAGTTAGAGAAGAGACAGAGAGCAGTTAGAGAAGGGACAGAGAGCAGTTAGAGAAGAGACAGAGAGCAGTTAGAGAGGAGACAGAGAGCAGTTAGAAGACACAGAGTTGGAGAATAGAGAGAGAAAGAAGAGCCAAGGGATGGAGAGAGAAGGAGAGGGAAGGGAAGAAAGAGAGAAAAGAGGGGAGTTGGAGTGGAAAGCAGTGACTTTTATCACTGGGCCAGTCTTGTCTTGGCGTCTGTGATAAAACGATCTGTTACACAAGCGGGATGAAGTGGATCACAATCAGCCTTGGAGCAGCTCTCCAGCCCTTCATCCATCCACAGGCCAGAACACACACACACACACACCTCCCCTTTCTTGGTTCAATTATAATTCCTCTCTCGTCAGACAAAACACAGATAGACATGCACAAACACATGCATGCATACACAAAATGTATGCGCATGCACGCACCCACCCACCACAGGTTTCCTTTCCTTCATTAAAACAGATCTATTACTACCATGTCCTGACCCTCTAACACACCACTCCTCTGGCAGCTCTGTTGAACGCCATCTCTTTGCACACGGCAAACTAAATATGACACTGACATATTGACCATGACCAATACTGTCTTTGACATCTACCTAAAAAAATACAAAAATATATATATGTTTTGCTTAATGAGATAAACCTGGACTGTCAAGGAGCCTAAAACAGAAACAGCCAGTGGAGAACAGTAAAAGTAAAACCCCTCTCCTTCCCGCTCTATCTCACACGCCAGTAGAGCCTGAGATGTCGGCGTGCAGATGGACGGGTAGAGGAGATCTGTAATTAATAAGGAGAGAGGCGTGGGGAACTCTGTACGTCATAAAAGCAGCTTCTAACGGAAAGCTCCTTCTCTTTATGGGGTTAGAGTATTTACACAGCCCTCCGGCTAATCAACCCAGCCAGGCCTCTACTGCAGGCAGGTCCAGGCCCCCTCACAGACAACCATAAAATGTGATAGCAGGAGAGCCCGTGCCTCTTCTGTTCTTTTATGTGTGTGTGTGTACAGTATCTCTTCCTCCCTCTTTCACTTCCCTTCAGTCTCTCAGGCTCGCTTCCTCCCTCACCTTGATGTACAGTAGGTTGCTTATTAGAAGAGTCTATGTAATTGTTCTCTCTACACAGGAAGGACCAGCTGAAGGCCACCAGTGTCTACGGAGTATGGTCAATTGCACCACAGTGCTTGGTCTTTTATGAGTGACAGTTAAGTGGCAACATTCACATTTTACTGTAGGCTGGCTTTTTGTGAGGGGGATCCAGGAAAATGGAGGACAAGCAGTCCAAAGACCAGGTTTTGTGTTGGACTTGGTAAGCTACACTGGCTGGCTGGGGATTTCGTTAGTATGGCTATGAAGTCGATGATTGGACCAAGATGAGAGTTTAGAGTCATTTTAAACCTTGACCCCTGACCTAACATGGTCATCTTCAGAATAGACTGACCTTTTAAGAGACCAAACAGACTTTTACAGAACAGCAGGTTAATGAGTGCACCTTGCACATACAGTGTGCGTAATAGGGCACTTGTTTCTTTCCCCCCTAGGGGCATTACATTGTACAAGCCTAAGTGCTGTAGGGTTGTAAAGGGTGATATTATAGCTGTGCTGCAGGTGGGTGGTCGGATAATTCAGACTTAATCTGGACCTGAACAACGTTGAACTATTCCCAGTGACTCAGTGGCCTGCTGTAATGTACACACAGCCTGTGATCGTTACGCCACAGCACATCTGTCCCACCAAGAGCCTGTTTACATATAACTAATTAATATGCCAAATGTACAAAACAACAGCTCTGGTTCACATAGTGGAGTTGGGAGTTAGCCACCCGTAACCATTACTTACACTTAGCTATCCGTGGCTGGCAAAAAGTCCCCAGAAGTTCCCTAGAATGTCTTTAATGTGCGATTTCAAACACACCAGAACCATAAATCATGTGAGGTCTGCTTTTTAAAAAACACCTGCCACCATGCAACTTTCATGGATAATGGCACCGGTTACTATATAAATCACAGGGAGTTGTAATTTCCAATATTGGATAAATTATTACATTGAGCATCTGTGAATGCTATTTTAATGACTGCCACACTGCTCCGCTTACAACTGGGGTAACTCTAACCGCAACGGCATCTTGGAACGAAAGCACTGCTGTAAAAGTGTCTCCTGAGTGATGTGCCATCCGGTTGCCCGCTCAGTCACTGTCGTTTCGTCTGTTTTCATCATCAGACAGAGACGCTTTTAGACGATGCAGCAGCCTGTCGGTGGTGTTTTTTCTTCTTCCACTCTCCCTCTGCTTTCATCTCTCTCTCATTGTTTTAATTAGATCCAGAGAGCTGGAGCCAGAGGACAGGCCAGCTCTCTATGGGGCTAGCTAGCTGCTCCCTCTCCCTCCCAAGGAGCGCCTCTTTATTTATCATGGGGAATCTAAACTTCCTCCCGTGTGCAGCCTTTTAAAACGGTCCATTAAGTGCACGCTGACCTGAAGTGAAACGGACAGAGAACAGGTATTTAGAATGTGTGTTCCCAATCTTGTGGCAGGCCATACGGCTGACTGCTACCACAAGGTCTTCATGCGAGAGAGGAGAGAAAGAGAGAGATGGAGAGAGAGAGAGACCATGCCGCTATTGACATTAAGATAACACTAGTCAGGTCAACGGTTACCCAACCATGAAAAAGCTGTGTAAAATATCATATGCAGATGAACTGAGCCAGCTGAACCATTCCATTCAGTGAACGATCATAGCTATAACTTCAAAATACTTTTAAGGCAGATAATGTTGGTTAATCGCTCAGCACTTCGGTTATTTTCCGGTTTTTAAAGAACTAATTGATGTCGGTTACATTATTTGACTTCCGTTTTGTTCCGTTTTTTTTCTGTGAGCTCAATGCACACATCGCACAGTTTCTCTAGAGATAAATCCGATCCAGCCTAAACAGTGTAGTTTAGTGTAGCGATGTAGTAGGGAGTTGTAGTTTCCAAAAGGCCAATATTCTTCATAGTTCAGCACATAAAACGTGGTAATTAACTATAATGACCATAATCCATTGCACATCTACTTGTCCGATCTGTGTTTCTTTTACACCTGCTACAGAAGAGACATGCAGAATACGCGGTCTTGAGGTGATAGAGAGAGCAGCTGTTGCTTCCCGAGCTATCTCTACCTGAAAATACATGATCTAAGTGATTGATAGTTGTTATTCAGCAGTCATAAAAGTATGCATTATTTACTACTAAAATAGTGATTGTCAGATATCAGCTCTATAGAGACGAGATGATAACTTGGAATTAAATAATTGACATAAAATAAAACACACAACAACTGAAAAATGTTATTAAAGTAATGTGAATAATTTATGGTCAATAATAAATTATGAGCAGTAAATGGACAGTCACTACCATCATGGGACTTTTATTAATAGTTTTACTCTGTGTTACAGCATTCAACCCACAAAATGCAAAGTGCATTTAATGTTTTTTTACTAGCGAAATCCGTGATTGTTATTTTTAATCAAACTGAAACCGAACCGACCACAAAAAGCATTAATCACTCAGCACTAAAAGGCAGATGCTTATTATTAACGTCTTATTTATTTAATTTATTATTAACGTCAGACCGACAGATTCCACGAGACTGCTAAATAGTCGATTAATGGTACCCAAACTATCTGCACTGACTCTGTCGTGCACTGACTCACTACACTGTCACTCCCACACAAAACCCTCACACATACAAAACCCTCTCACACACTAAATATACATATACACACACACACTTTTCTGCTGCTACTCTGTTCTTCATTTTACTCTATCATCTATCCGGATGCCTAGTCACTTTACCCTGCCTTCACGTAGTATCTACCTCTAATACCTCGTACCTCTACACATTGATCTTTACTGGTACTCCCTGAATATACAGTTGAAGTCGGAAGTTTACATACATCTTAGCCAAATACATTTAAACTCAGTTTATCACAAATCCTGAAATTGAATCCTTGTAAAAATTCCCTGTCTTAGGTCAGTTAGGATCACGACTTTATTTTAAGAATGTGAAATGTCAGAATAATAGCAGAGAGAARGATTTATTTCAGTTTTTCTTTCTTTCATCACATTCCCAGTGGGTCAGAAGTTAACATACACTCAACTAGTATTTCGTAGCACTGCCATTAAATTGTTTAACGTGGGTCAAACGTTTCAGGTAGCCTTCCACAAGCTACCCACAATAAGTTGAGTGAATTTTGGCCCATTCCTCCTGACAGAGCTGGTGTAACTGAGTCAGGTTTGTAGGCCTCCTTGCTCGTACACACTTTACCAGTTCTGCKCACAAATGTTCTATAGGATTGAGGTCAGGGCTTGGTGATGGACACTCCAAAACCTTGACTTTGTTGTCCTTAAGCCATTTTGCCACAACATTGTAAGTATGCTTGGGGTCATTGTTCATTTGCAAGACCCATTTGCGACCAAGCTTTTACTTCCTGACTGACGTCTTGAGATGTTGCTTCAATATATCCACATAATTTTCGTTCCTCAAGATGCCATCTATTTTGTGAAGTGCACCAGTCCTTCCTGCAGCAAAGCACCCCCACAACATGATGATGCCACCCCTGTGCTTCACGGTTCGGATGGTGTTCTTTGGCTTGCAAGCCTCCCCCTTTTTCCTCCAAACATAACGATGGTCATTATGGCCAAACGGTTCTATTTTTTTAATCATCAGACKAGAGGACATTTCTTTGTCCCCATGTGCAGTTGTAAACCGTAGTCTGGCTTTTTTATGGCGGTTTTGGAGCAGTGGCTTCTTCCTTGCTGAGCGGCCTTTCAGGTTATGTCGATATAGGACTCGTTTACTGTGGATATAGATACTTTTGTACCTGTTTCCTCCAGCATCTTCACAAGGTCCTTTGCTGTTGTTCTGGGAATGATTTGCACTTTTCGCAATCTCTAGGAGACAGAACGCGTCTCCTTCCTGAGCGGTATGATGGCTGAGTGGTCCCGTGGTTTTTATACTTGCGTACTATTGTTTGTACAGATGAACGTGGTACCTTCAGGCATTTGGAAATTGCTCCCAAGGATGAACCAGACTTGTGGAGGTCTACAAATTTTTTTCTGAGGTCTTGGCTGATTTCTTTTGATTTTCCCATGATGTCAAGCAAAGAGGCACTGAGTTTGAAGGTAGGCCTTGAAATACATCCACAGGTACACCTCCAATTGAGAAGTCAGAAGCTTCTAAAGCCATTATGATGTTTTCTGGAATTTTCCAAGCTGTTTAAAGGCACAGTCAACTTAGTGTATGTAAACTTCTGACCCACTGGAATTGTGATACTGTGAATTATAAGTGAAATAATCTGTCTGAAAACAATTGTTGGAAAAATGACTTGTGTCATGCACAAAGTAGATGTCCTAACCGACTTGCCAAAACTATAGTTTGTTAACAAGAAATTTGGAGAGTGATTGAAAAATGTGTTTTAATGACTCCAACATAAGTGTATATAAACTCCCGACTTCAACTGTAGCTCCACTCGTGTATTTTATTCTATTCCTCGTGTTAGTAACTATTTAATTTACTTTATTTTTTATTTTTTACTTTGCATCGTTGGGAAAGGTTCATAAGCATGTATTTCACTGTAAAGTCAACACCAGTTGTATTCAGCGCATGTGATAAATGCAATTTCTCAAAGCACAGGGAATGGATGGATCCTAAGTAATAGAGTTGAGAAATTGACAAAGTGATGGCAGAGTAGAGGAGAGATCTGGTGGATGCCTGAGGCATCAGGGCATTGGACCACTGACGATGGGGAAGCAGCCTGGAGCTGCCTGGGGAGCAGCCTGGTCTCACTGGCCCACTCTCAACCCATCTTCTCTGGATTACAGGGAGGTTTTACAGGGTAGCAGGGCCAGTCAACCACTTATACAACTGACCCATCTGGCACACCAGAGAATTCTTCCCTTTCCCCCAGGACATCCAACTGACTTGACCATTACAGTATTTCCCATTGTCCTCAAATGTTACTGTACGATAAAAAGATAAGTGAAAGTATGTGCCTGACTAGTCTGTGTCCTGTCATTGAGCAACTATTCTACCCCCTCCCTCCTCTCCCCTCTCTCGTGGCTGCTATGTGACCCTGATAGGGGTGCGGGGGGGGGGTTCGACGACCCTTCCCCTGGTCCCACATGGTCCATGTTAAGGGACGTGAAACAGAACGCCGCATAACAATAACCTCCTTCCTTTGAGTTTGCAGGTCCAGCCGAACCAAGGCCCTCTCTTAGCCTCCTTCCCTCCATTCACTGGCAGTCACATAGAGCACTTCCTCCCCCAGCCACACTACACTAGAGCCACGCATTGATGTGTCAATCCCTACTTAGGCAGTTATTTTCTTCAGCCTTCAATTTCATGAAGAAAATTAGGCAACAAAATGGGTTTCCCCTTAATATTCCTAGTAACATGTATGTATGAAGCAGCGCTTGGGTTTTTAACGGCCAGGCTCTGGTCTCAATCATACCGGTGACATCTGGATTGCATCTCCCCTATTCACCCCCATTCAATCAGACACACTGGAGCTATGGAGSTGGGTTCTCTCTGCTGCTGCTCTGTAAAATGTGGGAGCAACGTATTGTTAGAGCTCATTGCATTCTGAGAATATTTTTAGATGGGTGAAAGCTTCCGAGATTCCAAATAATGCGTTCAAGGTAGGATTAGTGCCCACAAACAAGCCAAGTGGAGTCATTTCCATTTACCACCTTTCCTCTACATACACCCTCCAGCCCCCATTCATTCACTCCACACTGACTGAGACTTCTCAACCCAGGTGTAGAGGGAGCACTAGTTCAGCTGTACATCGTTCTGCCTGCTCTTACTGTGGCTAAATGGCAACCTACATAAAAGCCAAGGCGGTCATTATCTGAGACGGCAGGTCTGGAGTGGAATATAACAGTAATGCCCTCGCTCTACAGGTCAAACATTTCTATATGGCTGGCACAGTCAAGAGAACCTAAATGGTTGTTAGGCTCCAATTAACAAGCACAAAAAAAGCCAAAAACCCATTACGCGAGGGATAGGAAAGTTTTGTCTTACTCGACTATATGATGAACTGTAGGTGGTGTTAAAAAAAAGGTAAGTTGGCTCCTTGGGAATATGAACATGAGGAATTTTCACATTTCACATTTTTAACTAGACTGGCAGGGTACGATGTAAGAGATGTTTGGCCTCCACAGAATCAGTCACAGTCGAACAACAGCTCCACAGTGGGGACACTCAGCTCCATCTAACAGCGACCATGCTTTGCCAAGACGCCACTGGCATCTGGAACACACCACTCAGAGAAAGTAGTACACAGACAGAAGAACGCCCCACACCACCCCACAAGTGCCAACTGGTGACCAGAGAAGCATAGTGAGTGGTGGATGAATTGAACACCTTTGGGATGAATTGGAACGCTGACTGCGAGCCAGGCCTAATCGCCCAACATCAGTGCCCGACTTGTGGCTGAATGGAAGCAAGTCCCCACAGCAATGTTCCAACATCTAGTGGAAAGCCTTCCCAGAAGAGTGGAGGCTGTTATAGCAGCAAAGGGGGGACCAACTCCATATTAATGGCCCATGATTTTGGAATGAGATGTTCCAAGAAGCAGGTGTACACATACTTTTGGTCATGTAATATAATGGTGTATACAGTATGGAGAGTACTTGACTAGAAAAGGTTTGTACAGCAGAAGTTTTATACGATGAACCATTACTAGAATACAGTATATACATGTGTTAAATGACTATGTACATAGGGCCTCCGTCTCTAAAGTGCAGGGTAGAGTACCGGGTGGTAGCCGGCTACTAACCGTGACTAAGGTCCAGGGCAGGGTAATGGTGACTGTTTAACAGTCTGATGGCCTGGGGATAGAAGCTGTTTCTCAGTCTCTTGGTCCAAGCATTGATGCACCTGTACGGTCTCCGCCTGGTAACGGGGCGAACAGGACGTGGCTTGGGTGGCTGAGATCCTTAATGATCTTCTTGGCCTTCCTGTGACACCGGGTGCTGTAGATATCCTGGAGAACAGGCTGTGTGACCCCGATAATGCGTTGGACTGAAGGCACCGCCCTCTGGAGAGCCCTGCAGTTGCGGACGGTGCAATTGCCGTACCAGGCGGTGAAACAGCCCGACAGGATGCTCTCAATGGTGCATCTGTAGAAGTTCATAAGGGTCTTAAAGTAGTTTCTTCAGCCTCCTGAAGCCTTCATATATCACATCTATATGAAGAGAACATTTGAATTCATCAGTGATGTGCACGCCGAAGAACTTGAAGCTTTTGACCCTGTCGATGTGGACATGCTCGCTCTATGGTCTCKTGTAGTCCACGATCAGCTCCTTTGTTTTGTTGACGTTGAGGGAAAGGTTAGTAGCCTCGCACCACTCCGCCAGGCCTCTCATCTCCTCCCTGTATGCTGTCTCATCATTGTTGGTAATCAGGGCTACCACTGTTGTGTCATCAGCAAACTTGAATGACTGAGTTGGAGAGGTGCGTTGCCATGCAGTCATGGATGAACAGGAAACACAGGAGGGGGCTGAGCACGCACCCTTGTGGAGCCCCTTTGTTGAGAATCAGAGCGACGGATGGGTTGTTGCCTACCTTCACCACTTGGGTCCTGGACTTCCTGACCCCAGTTGCAGAGCAAAAGGTTCAGATTCAGGACCTGAGCTTCATGATTTTTAAAATGTATTTCACCTTTATTTAACCAGGTAGGCCAGTTGAGAACAAGTTCTCATTTACAACTGCAACCTGGCCAAGATAAAGCAAAGCAGTGCGACAAAAAACAACACATAGTTACACATAGGATAAACAAAGGTACAGTAAATAACACATTTGAAAAATCTATACACAGTGTGAGCAAATGGAGTAAGGAGGTAAGGCAATAAATATGCCATAGTAGCGAAATAATTACAATTTAGCAAATTAACTCTGAAGTGATAGATGTGCAGATYATGATGTGCAAGTAAAAATACTGGTGTGCAAAAGAGCAAAAAAGTTAATAAAAACAATATGGGGATGAGGTAGGTAGTGGGCTATTTACACATGGGCTATGTACAGCTGCAGCGATCGGTAAGCTGCTCAGATAGCTGATGCTTAAAGTTAGTGAGGGAGATAAGTCTCAAACTTCAGCGATTTTTGCAATTCGTTCTAGTCATTGGCAGCAGAGAACTGGAAGGAAAGGCGGCCAAAGTGGGTGTTAGCTTTGGGGATGACCAGTGAGATATACCTGCWGGAACGAGTGCTACGGGTGGGTGCTGCTTTGGTGACCAGTGAGCTGAGATCAGGCGGAGCTTTATCTAGCAAAGACTTATAGATGACCTGGAGCCAGTGGGTCTGGCAACGAATATGTAGTGAGGGCCAGCCGACGAGAGCATACAGGTCGCAGTGGTGGGTGGTATATGGGGCTTTGGTTACAAAATGGATGGCACTTTGATAGACTGCATCCAGTTTGCCGAGTAGAGTGTTGGAGGCTATTTTGTAAATGACATCGCCAAAGTTGAGGATCGGTAGGATAGTCAGTTTTACGAGGGTATGTTTGGCAGCGTCAGCGAAGGAGACTTTGTTGCAAAATAGGAAGCCAATTCTWGATTTAATTATGGATTGGAGATGCTAKATATATGAGTCTGGAAGGAGAGTTTGCAGTCTAGCCAGACACCTAGGTATTTGTAGTTGTCCACATATTCTAAGTCAGAACCGTCCAGAGTAGTGATGTTAGTCGGGCGGGCGGGTAGCAATCGGTTGAAAAGCATGCATTTAGTTTTAGAGTTTAAGAGCAGTTGGAGGCCACGGAAGGAGCGTTGTATGGCATTGAAGCTTGTCTGGAGGTTAGTTAACACAGTGTCCAAATAAGGGACAGATGTATACAGAATGGTGTCGTCTGCGTAGAGGTGGATCAAGGAATCACTCGCAGCAAGAGCGACATCATTGATATATACAGAGAAAAGAGTCGGCCCGAGAATTGAACCATGTGGTACCCCCATAGAGACTACCAGAGGTCCGGAAAACAGGCCCTCAAATTTGACACACTGAACTCTGTCTGAGAAGTAGTTGGTGAACCAGGCGAGGTAGTCATTTGAGAAATCAAGGCTATTGAGTCTGCCGATAAGAATACGGTGATTGACAGAGTCAAAAGCCTTGGCCAGGTCGATGAAGACGGCTGCACAGTACTGTCTTTTATCGATGGCGGTTATGATATTGTTTACTACCTTGAGCGTGGCTGAGGCGTACCCGTGACCAGCTCGGAAACCGGATTGCACAGCGGAGAAGGTACGGTGGGATTCMAAATGGTCATTGATCTGTTTGTTAACTTTAGAAAGGCAGGGCAGGATGGATATAGTTCTGTAACAGTTTGTGTCTAGCGTGTCTCCCCTTTGAAGAGGCTTTCCAATCTTTAGGAATCTCGGACGATACAAAAGAGAGGTTGAACAGACTAGTAATAGGGGTTGCAACAATGGCGGCGGATAGTTTTAGAAAGACAGGGTCCAGATTGTCTAGCCCAGCTGATTTGCACGGGTCCAGGTTTAGCAGCTCTTTCAGAACATCTGCTATCTGGATTTGGGTGAAGGAGAACCTGGGGAGGCTTGGGCAAGTAGCTGTGAGGGTGTGTGGAGCTGTTGGCCAGGGTTGGGGTAGCCAGGAGGAAAGCATGGCCAACCGTAGAGAAATGCTTATTAAAATTCTCGATTATCATGGATTTATCGYTGGTGACASTATTTCCTAGCCTCAGTGCAGTGGGCAGKTGGGAGGAGGTGCTCTTATTCTCCATCGACTTTACAGTGTGTTAAGACATTTTTGGAGTTAGAGCGAGAGGATGCAAATTTCTGTTTGAAAAAGCTAACCTTTGCTTTCCTAACTGACTGTGTGTATTGTTTCCTGACTTCTCTTAAAAGTTGCATATCCCGGGGACTATTCGATGCTAGTGCAGTACGCCACAGGATGTTTTTGTGCTGGTCGAGGGCAGTCATGTCTGGAGTGAACCAAGGGCTATATCTGTTCTCAGTTCTACATTTTTTGAAAGGAGCATGCTTATTTAAGATGGTGAGGAAATTACTTTTAAAAGAACAACCAGGCATCCTCAACTGACGAGATGGGGTCAATATCCTTCCAGGATACCCGGGTCAAGTCAATTAGAAAGGCCTGCTTGCAGAAGTGTTTTAGGGAGCGTTTGACAGTGATGAGGGGTGGTCGTTTGACCGCGGACCCATAACGGATGCAGGCAATGAGGCAGTGATRGCTGAGATCCTGATTGAAAACAGCAGAGGTGTATTTGGAGGGGAAGTTGGTGAGGATAATGTCTATGAGGGTGCCCATGTTTACGGATTTAGGGTTGTACCTGGTGTGTTCCTTGATGATTTGTGTGAGATTGAGGGCATCTAGCTTAGATTGTAGGACGGCCGGGGTGTTAAGCATGTCCRAGTTTAGGTCACCGAACAGAACGAACTCTGAAGATAAATGGGGGGCAATCAATTCACATATGGTGTCCAGGGCACAGCTGGGAGCTGAGGGGGTATATAACAGGCGGCAAAAGTGAGATACTTATTTCTGGAGAAATTCATTAAAAAAATTAGAGCAAGAACTGTTTGGGCATAGACCTGGAAAGTATGACAGAACTTTGCAGGCTATCTCTGCAGTAGATTGCAACACCTCCCCCTTTGGCAGTTCTATCTTGACGGAAAATGTTGTAGTTGGGGATGGAAATCTCAGAATTTTTGGTGGCCTTCCTAAGCCAGGATTCAGACACGGCAAGGACATCAGCGTTGGCGGAGTGTGCTAAAGCAGTGAGTAAAACAAACTCAGGGAGGAGGCTTCTGATGTTAACATGCATGAAACCAAGGCTTTTACGGTTACAGAAGCCAACAAATGAGAGTGCCTGGGGACACACAGGGCCTGGGTTAACCTCTACATCACCCGAGGAACAGAGGAGGAGTAGGATGAGGGTTATGGCTAAAGACTATCAAAACTGGTTGTCTAGTGCGTTGGGGACAGAGAATAAAAGGAGCAGATTTCTGGGTGTGGTAGAATAGATTCAGGGCATAATGTACAGACAAGGTTACGGTGGGGTGCAGGTACAGTGGAGGTAAACCTAGGCATTGAGTGACGATAAGATGTTGCATCTCTGGAGGTACTAGTTATGCTATGTGAGGCCACCCCATGTGTGGGAGGTGGGATAAAGGAGGTATCTGAGGCATGTTGAGTGGGGCTAGGGGCTCCGCAGTCAAATAAAACAATGATAACTACCCTAAACAACAGTATACAAGGCTTATTGACAGAGAGAGACATAAAGTGATCACAGGTGTTGATTGGGAGAGCTAGCTAAGACAACGGGTAAGACAGCAACAGCTAATCAGCTAAGATAACAACAACAGGTAAAATGGCGATGAATGGGCAGAGAGGGTCAGTTAAATTTTTTTAATTTTACCTTTATTTATACAGGTTTTTTCCTCATTGAGATAACTGGTCTCTCTTGGAAAAGAGATGTTAACTACACACAGGGCCTGAGTTCGATGCTGGGCCCGACAGAAAAACAAACCAAACCAAATGGAGTACCTTGATTAATGAACAGGTACAGGTGATCATATGGTCCAGTGAACAGCAATAGATGAAACAGGGAAGTCGTTACACGCTAGCAAGCGGGAGACACGGCATTCATAGAGTTAGCAGGCCGGGGCAAGCAGAAGCGTCTTCAACTACGTCCGACAAAGGACGGTTGAGGGCACATCGGATGGAATTACGTCGGCAGTTGTGATAGATCTGCGGGGCTCCGTGTCGACAAAGGGTCCAGGCCATACTGGCAAAAGAGGTAATGTAGCTGGAGTAATATCGCTTGCTAGCCGGGAGATGCGCCTGGCTGGCTCAAGGCTAACTGGTGCTAGCTTCGGGACAAGGGCGTTAGCCATTATGGCCCCTCGGTAGCAGCTAGCTAGCTGAGATGATCCGATGCAAAGGTCCAGAGCTTAAGGCAGGAATTCGGCGATGTAGTGGCTTCTAGTTGTGTTAGTGAAGAGTCCGGGAGGCATCAGCTTTGTAGCTGAGTGATCATAGGGTCCGCTGAGCAGGCCTGGTTCAAAGGCTAGCTTCGGGGCRSGGCCACTCGGTAGCAGCTAGCTGCGAGGATCTGGAATAACGGTCCAGTAATGGAGTAATCTGGAGTAAGGGTGGAGAAAAGCAGTCCTGATATGCTCAGGGTTGATATCGCGCTGTGCAGACTGGCGTTGTACAGGCTGCCGGGTATTATCCGGGGGTAAAAGCGGCTGGTGTCTGAGCTAGAGGTAAAAGCCGCTAGCAGTGGCTAACAGTGACTAGATAGCTAGTCGTTAATTAGCTGGTTAGCATCTGATGGCTAGCTTCTGATGGAGGTTCTAACTATAAGGTCTAAAAACAGCGGATCCGTATCCCATTAGGTGAGACAGGTTGCCGGAAGGTATATTTAATTTAAAAATGGAAAAAGAGATTGAAATATATACAAAAAAATACTAAATTTACATGGGACAACGACAAACACGTCTGCACTGCTAACCCATCTTGGATTGATGTATAATGATGTATAATGATGAGCTTGGAGGGGAACTATGGTGTTGAAGGKTGAGCTGTAGTCGAAGAAAAGCATTCTCATATAGGTATTCATCTTGTCCAGGTGGGATAGGGCAGTGTGCAGTGCAATGGCGTTGCGTCGTCCGTGGATCTGTTGGGGCGATATGTGAATTGTAGTGGTTATAAGGTGGTTGTTGGGTAAGGTGGAGGTGATATGGTCCTTAACTAGCCTCTCAAAGCACTTTATGAGGACAGAAGRGAGTGCTACGGGGCGATAGTAATTTAGTACCTTCACTTTCTTCGGTACAGGAACAATGGWGSACATCTTGAAGCAAGTGGAGACAACAGACTGGGATATTTCTTCAAAGTGGGCAAAGAAGGTGTTTAGCATGTCCGGGAGGGAGGAGTCAGTTTCCTTGAGGTGGCTGGCACTGGAAGAGTAGCTGGTTGGAGTGACGGGTGGTGGAGACCCCCTGTGAGCCCCTCCAGCTGCCATGATGAATCTCAGGGGAGGAGAAGAAGAAATGGGCCGATGCTGGCTGTAGTTGTCTCTGATAACGCCTCACACTCTCASCCTGCGCATGTTTTCGTTTAAGGGTTTGAATATATGACATATGGATGTGTGTGTGGAGGAATGCATGTATTTATTTACATGCCTTCCCCRGTGTCTGACTAAAACAATGATGAGCAGCATCCATACGTGTATGTGAGAAAGTATGAGAGAAAAACAGAGATAAACACACTGGGACCATCTCATCCTTACATGGTTATTCAGTTCAAGCCCAGAACAGTCAAAAGAGTTAGATGAGGCATTGGTCAGGGGTTACTGGGGGACTTAATGGGGTCCAAGGTGTCTACGGACCTGTTAGTTACTATGAGTTAATGAAGGGGTTTMGTATGGCCCTTCTCTCTCTCTTAATTGGGCAAAATGAGGCTGTATGCATTAGCTTTTCAAAGAACAGTCTGCCTGCTACCCCCTCAACCACCTAAACAGCACAGCGCAGAGCAGAAAACACACTGCCATTCTATTCCTGTCCCACTCTGGCCATTAGCCACCACTGACACGGGACTCACAGCTGCTCCTTTTACAGTAGGCCTGTGTTGGTGTAGACAAGAGGGGGGCAATAAGCCCCTATACCTAAACAGCCTCGTAAGGGGAACACGACACACCATATAATATTGTATTTCTACCGAATGCTGGTGATCTCCATCTGCTACAAGCAAAGAATAACAGTTTAATTTGAGCAAGCTGTGCAGAACCGGAGATGACAGGCTACGACTGTATGTAGCGTGGCAATATGCAATACAGACTTTGTGTTGCTTTTTAATTTCTTGGCGGCTGGCACTTTACTTACATTTATAATGAATCTATCTAGCACCAAAGGGATGAAATGTGCCCACATGTATACTATACCCAACAGTACAGTGTCTGATAATCCCTATTTTCAAAGCATGTTGTTATTTTCATTTTTTTTTTTTTTATCCGATGTGTTATTCATTTTGATGCCCATTATTTTTTTTTCCTGGTCGAGGGGGGTCTTGCCTGGCTGTGCACAGAATGTAGAGGAATGTACAGTTGCATACCTGACAGCATATGTGTGCATTCCCAAACATGCAATTATCACAAGGCAACAGGAGTTTTGTTGGAAGCTTGATGCATAGTTACCGGATCCAAACAGATACAAATAATAATTTCAATACAGTGTCCTTACTGTAATTGTGGTGCCCGGTACAATTTAAACAAGATTAAAACAAGCAGGCTGGTACAGCCCAGAGGCAAGGCCCCAAGACTGTTATCCTTTCTTTGTGTCCATGGCAACAATATTATCCAACATATCCGTACATCTTAAATACCTCTCTCCATTCAGGTAAATTTGTCTAAATACAGTGTGGGTAGAACAGTGCCTAGCTTAGCCCCCTACGGTACAAAGATAAAGGCACAGGCCAAGGTGAGCAAAACAGGAATCTTCAACAATGTGCTTCATCATTATGAAAAATAGTACTGTCTACTGTCTGGGTTTTAATATGAAATGACAAAGGAACGTTCAAAACAGTGGTTGCGGCATGGTAAAGAGGATTGTAAAAAAATACCTGTGAGTGAACCAGACACCGTTTGACATGCTGCATAACATACGGCTTAGCTGTCCAAAGCAGTCAAAAGTTTACTACTTGCACGGAATGATTACATCAAGCTTGTGACTCTAGAAACTTGTTGGATGCATTTGTAGTTTGTTTTGGTTGTGTTTTGGGTTATGTTTTGCCCAATAGTAACTGAATGGTGACTGGAGTAATTATATTTCTAAGTGAGTAGATAAGATGTTTATGAACACTTCAAAATTAATCATGATAATGCCATGATTAAGAAAAATCACAAATGAATCATGAATAATATTGAGTGAGAAGGTTAGAGACTTCAACAATAGGCTAACCTCTCACCATTACCAATAACAGGGGAGGTTAGCATGTAGTAAATTAGGTACTAAACTTTTGACTACTTTAATACAGTATAAGTGAATTTGTCCAAATGGGGGGACTAGATACATAAAGTGCTATTATTTCTAAATGGTAAAACAGATATGTATGAAAATACCCCCCAAAAAAGAGCTGGCATTCTGTACTGTTGCCTAATATGAAACATTTTATCTCAAATATAAATATTTTCTTTCACTCTCCAAATACATATGGAGAGGAGAGTACATGCTGTCCTTATTTAGCACCTACAGTACATAAGTCCCTTGTTATGACCAGGATCACAATGAGCTCTCCAGTCGTTTAGAGTTTATCTCTACTCAACCGCAAAATTGTTGGGTACTAGGAATCCTTGGCATCCATCAACTGGCTACAGTAGGATTAGCTACTGTCCACATTTGGCCCCTTTCTGCCGTTGGCACTTTCTTATGACCAGGATCAATACCCTCCATACTCCTAGTTTGTCACTTTTGTCAACTATATAAAAAAAAAAAATGTGTAACAGCATATGTGTGGATTGTTAATGAATGGAAAATGCACTTTGAATACTCAATAATTCAAATGTTCAACATAAACAACAAAATATTGAAGGCTGTTGTAGGTTGCTTACTCTCTCTCCTTCTCGCTGAGCTTGTCTGTGATGGTGTCCTTGATGGAGGAGCGGGAACCCTTGTGGATGACAGGATACCTGAGAGGGATCTGCAAGAAGCAGCTGATCATCAGCACCAGGTGGGCCGTGTAACCCAGGGCAACCGCCACGCTCCCATCATCCTTCGCTGTAGGAAAAAAACATAACCGAGGACATTCAATTTCTGTTTGAAAGGTTTACTGTGAAATGGTAGCAGAGGGTTTGAATGAAAAACTGTTTAATTGGATCTGATTTGAAACACCATGCCTGTTAAATCACTTCAACGGCTGTGTTTTAATGGTTTATTACTACAACACACTATAATGCGAAGACTAGAAACTGAAGCTGGTCAAAATGGCAACAACCATCTCAGTGTTTCATCTTTTCACTTCAAAGCAAGAGGTCAGGAATGCTGTGACTGCAATACTAATAATGCATTTGATATACGTTTCATATAAATTCATCATATTGAAATGAAAGATCAAATCATGAAGGGCTCTAATAATTTCAGTTTCTATCCTCAGAATGCAAACAAAAAATAAAGGCATCACAAAATGGAAAACACTTTGGTAAGTAATCACACGAATAAAAAGCAGTCATTTATGTGGGCAAAGTGTTTTGAAAATGACACAAAGTGTGTTTTTGGTGACGCAACACACATGAAAACTTCAACTGCTGTAGAATACTGTACCTAATTTACTTCAAAATACCTCATATGCTTCAGAAATGTACATGAAAAGCAAGTGTCACATAAAACTAGCCCCTCGTTGGTCAATTATATTTTAAGGGAAAATGTGATGTTTCATCAACATTTCTGACTAGAAAACAGGCCCGCTGCCTGGAGCTGCTTTCTTTGACACCACATTAAGTTGTTTCAAGTTCACAACAGCAGAGCAGCAGGACATCGCTCCAGGCGAAAAGCTGATGCTTTCCAAATTCCCAAATCATAGTGCTTTTGTCTTAAATGTTTGGAATAACAGACTGCTGCCTTCGTGAATCTCAGACTAGTAGGGCTTAAATATTGGTGTTGGTGCATATCTTCAAGACCCTGTATTGTATCATTATTGATTCTGCAGCACCTCTGACACCAGCGCCGAGGCCATGGAGCTGACTATCTTTTAGACTGCCAATATTTTCACATATTTCCCCATAAAACTAGTTCTATCCAACATGAATGTCAGATAAAGGAAACAGAAGTTTAACTGACATGTACTGGGGCAACTGAAGAACCCCAGCTAGGTAGCCTCAGATGACAGGGAAGACTTAGTCACCTCAGAGAGAGAGAAAGCACTGGGGGGGCACTTGTTTCCACCCTATGACCACCTTCTCCTTAGCAGCATCTCTCATCTCCCCTCTCATATCTCCTCCAGCCTCTCCCCTGTCTCCTCTAACCTTCACCTTATCCAGTCTTCACTCTCCCATTTCCTGTACCCTGTCTCTTCCAGCATCACCCTTCTACCCTCAGTCTCCACATGCAGGGCTGGTTGGATTAGGCTGTGCAGCCCTGACCCCGGTGGGTCACTAATCTACCACTGCCGTCCCCTGTATGTCAACCAACAACCACACAGTTCTGGACATGGTCGGCTTAACACTGGGCAGGCCCTCCTCCCAGGGAGGGCCACACAGAAATCAGAGGGTCAAAGGTCAGGCCTCCATGATGAGGTAGGGTCAGGGAGGTGGGGTGCTGTATAGCTGTTATGGTTAAGGTTAAGGTGGTTAGACAGGATGTGTGGCCAGGCAGTCCCTCTTTCTGACCTCCTGTAGGCCTCTGTCCATCTCACTCTCTGTTCTACAACACAGCCACACCACATGCTCCACATCCACATGAGAGGAAAGGGAGGACAAGACAGGTTGGAGGGGGGTTAGGAGTGTGTTAGGACACCACTTGTAGCCCTCAGTCTCCTAGTACACTCTCACACCACATGCTACGTGGTTTACTCACTAGATTTCCACCACCCCCGAAGCGCGAAGCAGCCGCACACCTCCACAGGGGATGGGAAGCCACMCAACGCTGCAGACACAAACAACGAGCCGTCACGTCAGGACGGGGATGGAGGGGGTGCATGCTCACACCGGGTTTTGCGGTTGGAGTGGGGGTAGATCGCCTCGTATGAACCATCCTGATCTCGATGGATCACGATGGTTCGGGCGAGGCTAGGGAGGAGGCTGCTGCATCCAAAGACGAGCAGGGATAGCAAATCTGACTTTCCACAACACACAGGTGTGACATGGAGGAAATGTAAGCCACTCTTGAATCATCATCATCATCCAGACCTCTGCCGTGTAAAGACGCGCACACACACAATCCTCATCTGCTGTCCACAGTAAATGAGGCAGACTTCCAACATATTTTGCAGATAATACTATGCTGTATAAATAAGAAATGGAGATATGAACTAACAGTCCAGCAGAGGGGTATGTAAAGAGAGAAACTGACTGAAAGTCCCATCCCTACACACTACCTCCCAGTTACCCATGGGTCTCACCACTCACTCCTTCGCCTTTTATCAATTAGATTTGCTACTGCTTCCTCTCTCCTTCATCCTCTCACCTCCTTTTGAAACAGATCAAGAAGAGTGAAAGTGGATGGAAATGTGCTTGTTTGAAATGAGACGGTCCTTCTCCACTCGTGTCATTAGGCAAATTACATTTACAGGGGTAGATCCCAAAATAATTGTGTAAAGTGATCAAAAAAAGATTGAGTAAGTTGTGCAAGACATTTTATAACTAAGACAATAATTAGTATATTGTTTTTAAACGTGTGCATGTTTTTCTCCTCTGATACAAAGGCAGATTTCAAAACACTTCGGCGGTAGGATAAACTTGTCCTTCTGCGCCAAAGGGAGGCGTTCGAGGAGGGGAGCTTCTTCCGTTTGCCTACTAACGAACTGACACCCTTCAAGAATTTATCGGTTTCCGGGTATCAGAGGAGAGAGGATGGAGGACAGACTTTTTTCCCCAGATGAGAAAACCCCATTCACTCTCTGGTCCTTATAGAGTACCTTGGCAGCAACAATCACAGACTCCAGAGGTCAAATAGACAGGAAGCAATTTCAACATTCTTGGATGATGGGGAGCACTTTGTTGGCCATGGACCAGCTTCCATTGACTAAAGGTTGATTCCAAGGAGTATGTTGAAACCTTTCCTGTGTTAGTACCTGGACTTTCTATCAGGGTATTTAATCTAGCCCAGTGGTCACCAACCGGTCGATCGCGATCTCCAAGCCATTCCTTGTTGATCGCCAAATATTTCTGTAAAAAACCCAACGATAAAGCCTTGCTTACCTATTTATTTTTTATTTGTCTCTCGCTGTTGACACAGGTACACCCGATCCAGCTGCCCTGCACGCCGGATAGGCGAAGTGATCCCATTTTGAACCATTTCATATGTCTGAAGGTACAAACTCCGCTGCCAAGATACTCTCCCAGCAGGCCCAAGAGCAAATCAAGTAGGGCTGGGCGATATTGGCAAAATATCATATCACACTATTTTACACATTTTGCAAGGTATTTTACTGTATTTTATGTTATTGAATAATAAAAGTTGTACATTTGCTTTATGAGTAGTGCATGACACTAGGGTGGCAACAAATATATTGTAAGTGATTTCAATGGGTCTTTCTACATTCTGATTGTTTTATACTGTTTAATAAAAATTCAACCAAAAATCATTTTGAGCATTTTCTGCATTTCCTGTACTCATTTGAGATCATTTCCACTCTGCCACGTAGGCCTACCCGATACAGACCAAAAAGAATCTAGGTCTTATTTTTTAACACATTTTTTAACAATTGTGATTTGACTTGCGATTTAGAGCAAAAAACTTGAGTGAACTGTTGGAATCATGGAAATAGAATGATTATTCTAATTCTATAGTTAGAATATAATAGTGGGCACTTAAAATAGAGTGTTGTTTGAAATGACAACAAATAAAATGACAGGGAGGAGTTATTGTGACAGAGTAAGAGCAAGTGTTGATAAGTGTTTCCTATGAGACACAATAATCTTTAACTGCATTAAATGTTTTCTCTTAGCTACTTTATGTAGCTAATATATTCATACTTCACCTATTCTTCTCTGATTTAGAAGATACTGTTGCACAAACAACATGCTGATTTAGGTCTACACCAGCACTAGTATTATCAGGCTGTATAGCTAGTTATGTTTGTTCTAACTCAGTACATTAGCTAGCTATCTAGCTAGCAATTAGCATTAGCGTCTAACACAATTTAGGCCCAACTTCCTAAGAAAAGACAAACATGCGGTTTTCAGATGTAAGAAACACAAACTAATAGTGTAATTATAGAACACTAGTGGATTTATAGCAAAGTGAAAACAGCATCATTGTCATCAACATTGTTGCATGTGCCGCGTTGACGGTGCAGACTGAACGCAAGTGTCTTGTGGTCGAGGAAGAACAAATGCGCTCCTTGAGTGACAGGGGGCGGGGCTAGGTATGTGTGGAAAATGGCATGGAGAAAGAGAGGACTCAAGTAGCAGACTAAACTATAAAAATAGATATTACACCGCGTGTATCACATTTAACAGACCAAACATTAAATTACCGTTATAGAAGGTAAAGTAAAAACCCAAAACAGGTCCGTGCATCAATACCGGTATATAGTAAAATACGGTACAAAGCACAGCCATAAAATCAAGTGCAGCTATAGGCCTACCGATGGCCAATCAGATGGCTCAGATTACCATGTCTGCAGGCGTGAAAGAAAGCCTCATTGAGCGCACAGCAAAGTTGTTACTGTGAGATTTGAAAACTGTTAAAACCTTGACTAGAGAGAGACTATCAATGAATACAGCAAAGAGCTGCTGTTTTTAAGAGCGTGTTCATGTTTACATTTTTACTCAGGACTGTCAACTTTTTTTATTCAACACTTGTGCGTTCTCCCTACTTCCACTTGTGCTACAACCAGCACTGCAGCTGAAATAAATTAGTAGGAAAATGTATCGATAGACTTGCTTTGATATTATTAGCGGCTTGGCTCTTTTTAATATTTCACTTTCTCTGGTCATAGGAGTAACAACGAACTTGTGCATGAGGCAGAAATAATGCGGTGCTACTAGAGTTTCGCCAACAGCTGGAAGACGATGTCCCTTTTTTGTTCAGTGTCAGTGGCAGAAATGGAGAACGGAGGGACGTTGAGAGGCAAACTCTCTGAGTCTGCTGCTCTCTCCCTCTGCTGAGACTGGCCATCAGATGCAAGCACCACTAGCCCAGTAAAAAAAAAAGATGAAATTATTAAAATGTATCCTCACTCAGCTGTGCCTCACAAGTAATACAAAAACTGATCTATTACCAGTGTGATCATACAGCCTACCTTAAAAAAATGGTCTGAGAAGAACAACAATGCTTTGGCAGGGCAATTAAAGCAAATGCAATATGCAGTGATAATGTATTGGGCCTCTAGTCTACAGAACAAACCCCATTGCTACAGTACTGTTTTTAATAGGTTAATGTTGCATATGCTTAAATGTTTTAAATCATGTTCCCCAAAAATCTGAGCGTTAGATCTCGGCTTGCATTTTGACTCAGAAAGTGATCTTGACCACTGATCTAGCCCATACAAACACAGCTGCCTCAGCCACTAAAGTCACACAGTTTCCTCCACCAGCTGCTACTTCTGAAACACTTGTCATTGAACCTTAGAGCAGATATTGTACTGTTGTAGTGAACTATAGGGAATAGAGTGCCATTTGGGTCACAAAACATAGTGTCCCTACTACAGGGTCAGAAGTTTGAACCTTCAATAAAAGGAAACAAATGAGCCCTGTGTTATGCATGTCTCTGTCACTCCAAACCCCTCCATTTCCTGGTGAAATAGATAGGTTACCTTGGAAATCCTCCGAGTTGGGCAGCTTCACTCCACAGATGACATAATCGGACTGATTAGCCTGTAGGAAAATTAAACAAGAGTATTATGAGGATGAGAATCCAAGAACCAAAAATACCATATTCAGAGCAAGAGAGAAAATGTAGCGTGAGGGGAAGGGAAAAGCTCAGAGAGCAAAGAGGGCACTCTCCTTAGAAATTGTAATGACCACTGATTATTTAAGCCATTCAGCTCTGTCACAGCTCTGCGTGCGTTACTCAGGAGGACTCACGGCTGTGGTGACCACGTCGATGGGGTAGATGTAGGACAGCTCAGAGAGGAGCTGACGACAGCGGAAGGTGAGCTGAGCATTGGACTTGAGGAACAGCTCCCTGGGGAGACAGACACAGACACAGACACAGACACTTCATGACTCACTGCCCTGACCGACACAAAAAAGACAATAACAGAGGAGGAGAGAACAGAGGGAGGACAAGAGACTGGGTCAAATAGACAGGGACAAAGAGAGGCAGGAGGATAGAAAGGAGGAAAGGAAAATGGGTGAAATAGATGAGGAGGTGAGGAAGAGGAGAAAGACAGAGGGAAGGTACGGTACATTAATATATATACATATAATAGGTGAGGGAAAAAGAACCAAAGTGGGGATGGGGAGAGATGTGAGGCGAGACCTGACATCTCAGCTGTAGAGAAAGGGAATAAGGGGTGTATGTAGGGGGATAGGGAGGTGGGGTGAGGGATGGATAGAGGGTAGCTATGGTGATCGTTAGTAATGAGGGGTGGCGGTGCGTTGATGGGAGCCTGAGGTTGAAGAGGAGAATAGCAGGGTTGTGTTTGACTTGGCCCAGGCCTGGATGAGAGAGACCTAATGGCTCCGCTCTGAATCATTTCCACAGTAATTGTAAGAACAACTCAATTATCATAACTGCCAAACTACCCCCTTCCCCAACTCCACATTACCAGATTTGACAGGGATGGTAACTCACAAACCTGACTTGCCTAGGTGAGAAAGATGAAACATCTGGAATCATGTTTGTTTTCTCATGTCCACCACTTGACAGCTACTGGAGTCTGACTTCAGAGCAGTCTGAGAAGTCAGAAGTGTGTGAGTGAGATATAGAGTACTGTGCGCGCACATTCTCTAAGTGTGAGTCTGTACAGTACTGTATGTCCCAGCACTGGGGGAGTACAGTTTTGTGGGTAATGGGCCATCATTTCAGACACATGAAAAGGTGTTGGGGAGAAAATTATCATTGGATGTGAAATGGCCTTTCCTCTGTGTTCCTCATCTTTCACATGTACTCCTCCCCCCATCCTGCCTGCTGTGCCTCCCTCCTTGCCGTGCCTGCCTGCCTGCCTCCGTGCCTCCCTACCTGCCTCCGTGCATCCCTGCCTGCCTCCGTAAATGCGTCCGTTCGTCCCTGCCTGCCTGCCGCCGTGCGTCCCTGCCTGCGTCCCTTCCTGCCTCCCTCCCTGCGTGCGTCTCTGCCTGCCTGCGTGCGTCTCTGCCTGCCTGCGTGCTGTCCCTGCTGCCTGCGTGCGTCCCTGCCTGCCGCGTGCCCGTGCCCTGCCTGCCTGCCTGCCTGCGTGCGTCCCTGCCTGCCTGCCTCCGTGCGTGCGTCCCTGCCCTGTCTGCTGCCTCCGTGCGTGCGTCCCTGCCTGCCTTGCCTGCCCTCCGTGCGTGCGTCCCTGCCTGCCTCCGTGCGTGTGTCCCTGCCTGCGTTGCCTGCCTGCGTCCCTGCCTGTCAGCCTGTATCCCTGCCTGCCTCCGTGCCTGCCTGCCTTCCTCCGTGCGTGCCTGCGTCCCTGCCTGTATCCCTTCCTGCCTCCGTGCGTCCCTGCCTGCGTGAGTTCATCTCTGCCTGCCTCCGTGGGTCTCTGCCTGCCTGCCTCCGTGCGTGCGTCCTGCCTGCCTGCCTCCGTGCGTGCGTCCCTGCCTGCCTGCCTGCCTCCCTCCGTGCGTCCTGCCTGCCTCTCTCCGTGCTGCGTGCGTCCCTGCCTGCCTGCCTCCCTACGTGCGTCCCTGCCTGCCTGCCTGCCTGCCCTCCCTCGTGGTGTTCCTGCCTGCCTGCCTGCCTCCCTCCTCCGTGCGTCCCCTGCCTGCCTCCCTCCGTCCGTGGCGTCCCTGCCTGCCCTCCCTCCTCCCTCCGTGCGCCCCTGCCTGCCTCCCTCCGTGCGTCCTGCCTGCCTGCCTCCCCCTCCCTCCGTGCGTCCTGCCCCCTACTGCCTCCCTCCGTGCGTCCCTGCCTGCCTCCTCCGTGCGTCCCTGCCTGCCTGCCTGCCTCCCTCCGTGCGTCCTGCCTGCCTCCCTCCGTGCGTCCCTGCCTGCCTGCCTGCCTCCCTCCGTGCGTCCTGCCTGCCTGCCTGCCTCCCTCCGTGCGTTCCTGCTGCCTGCCTCCCTCCGTGCGTCCCTGCCTGCCTCCTCCGTGCGTCCTGCCTGCCTGCCTCCGGTGCGTCCCTGCCTGCCTGCCTGCCTCCCGTGCGTCCTGCCTCCCTCCCTCCCTCCGTGCGTCCCTGCCTGCCTGCCTGCCTCCTCCGTGCGTCCCTGCCTGCCTGCCTCCCTCCCTCCCTCCCGTCCGTGCGTCCCTGCCTGCCTGCCTCCCCCCTCCGTGCGTCCCTGCCTGCCTGCCTTGCCTGCCTGCCCTCCCTCCGTGCGTCCCTGCCTGCCTGCCTCCCTCCGTCCGTGCGTCCCTGCCTGCGCCCTCCTCCGTGCGGTCCCTGCCTGCCTCCCTCCGTGCGTCGCTGCCTGCGCCTGCCTCCCTCCGTGCGTCCCGCCTCCCTCCGTGCGTCCCTGCCTGCCTGCCTGCCTCCGTGCGTCCCTGCCTGCCTGCCTCCCTCCTCCGTGCGTCCTGCCTGCCTGCCTCCCTCCTCCGTGCGTCCCTGCCTCCCTGCCTGCCTCCTCCGTGCGTCTCCTGCCTCCCCCGTGCGTCCCTGCCTGCCTGCCTGCCTCCTCCGTGCGTCCCTGCCTGCCTCCCTCCGTGCGTCCCTGCCTGCCTGCCTGCCTCCCTCCGTGCGTCCCTGCCTGCCTGCCTGCCTCCCTCCGTGCGTTCCGCCTGCCGCTGCCTCTCCTCCGTGCGTCCCTGCTGCCTCCCTCCGTGCGTCCCTGCCTGCCTGCCTCCGTGCGTCCTGCCTGCCTGCCTCCCTCCCTCCGTGCGTCCCTGCCTGCCTGCCTCCCTCCCTCCGTGCGTCCCTGCCTGCCTGCCCTCCCTCCCTCCGTGCGTCCCTGCCCGTGCCTGCCTCCCTCCCTCCGTGCGTCCTGCCTCCCTGCCTGCCTCCCTCCGTTGCGTCCCTGCCTGCCTCCCTCCGTGCGTCCCTGCCTGCCTCCCTCCGTGCGTCCCTGCCTCCCTGCCTCCCTCCGTGCGTCCCTGCCTGCTGCCTGCCTCCCTCCGTGCGTCCTCCCTGCCGCCTGCCTCCCTCCGTGCGTTCCTGCCTGCTGCCTCCCTCCGTGCGTCCCTGCCTGCCTCCCTCCGTGCGTCCCTGCCTCCCCTCCCGCCCTCCGTGTGTCCCTGCCTCCCTCCCTCCCTCCTGCGTCCCTGCCTGCCTGCCTTCCCTCCGTGCGTCCCTGCCTGCCTGCCTCCCTCCCTCCCTCCCGTGCGTCCCTGCTGCCTGCCTCCCTCCTCCTGCGTCCCTGCCTGCCTGCCCTCCCTCCGTGCGTCCCTGCCTGCCTCCGTCCGTGCGTCCCTGCCTGCCTGCCTCCCCTCCGTGCGTCGGCTGCCTGCCTGCCTGCCTCTCCCTCCGTGCGTCCCTGCCTGCCTGCCTCCCTCGTGCGTCCCTGCCTCCCTCGTGCGTCCCTGCCTGCCTGCCTGCCTCCGTGCGTCCCTGCCTGCCTCCCTCCCTCCGTGCGTCCCTGCCTGCCTGCCTCCCTCCCCTCCGTGCCTCCCTGCCTGCCTCCCCCGGCGTCCCTGCCTCGCCTCCCTCCGTGCGTCCCTGCCCTGCCTGTCTCCCTCCGTGCGTCCCTGCCTGCCTCCCTCCGTGCGTCCTGCCTGCTCCCTCCGTGCGTCCCTGCCTGCCTGCCTGCCTCCCTCCGTGCGTCCCTGGCCTGCCTCCCTCCGTGCGTCCTGCCTGCCCTCCTCCGTGCGTCCCTGCCTGCCTGCTCCCTCCGTGCGTCCCTGCCTCCCTCCCTCCCTCCGTGCGTCCGCCTGCCTGCCTGCCTCCCTCCGTGCGTCCCTGCCTGCCTGCCTCCCTCCGTGCGTCCCTCCCTGCCTGCCTGCCTGCCCTCCTCCCTCCGTGCGTCCTGCCTGCCTGCCTGCCTCCCTCCCTCCCTCCGTGCGTCCCTGCCTGCCTGCCTCCCTCCGTGCGTTCCTGCCTGCCCTCCCTCCCTCCGTGCGTCCCTGCCTGCCTGCCTGCTCCCTCCGTGCGTCCCCTGCCCTGCCTGCCTCCCTCCGTGCGTCCCTCCCTCCTGCCTGCCTCCCTCCTCCCTCCGTGCGTCCCTGCCTGCCTGCCTGCCTCCCTCCCTCCCTCCGTGCGTCCCTGCCTGCCTGCCTCCGTGCGTCCCCTGGCCTGCCTCCCTCCCTCCGTGCGTCCCTGCCTGCCTGCCTCCCTCCTCCGTGCGTCCCTGCCTGCCTGCCTCCCTCCTCCGTGCGTCCCTGCCTTTGCCCTGCCTCCCCCCTCCGTGCGTCCTGCCTGCCTGCCTCCCCCTCCGTGCGTCCCTGCCTGCCTGCCCTCCCTCCCTCCGTGCGTCCCTGCCTCCCTGCCTGCCTCCCTCCGTGCGTCCCTGCCTCTGCCTGCCTCCCTCCGTGGCTCCTGCCCTGCCGCCTGCCTCCCTCCGTGCGTCCCTGCCTGCCTGCCTGCCTCCCTCCGTGCGTCCCTGCCTGCCTGCCTCCCTCCCTCCGTGCCCTGCCTGCCTGCCTCCCCCCTCCCCTCCGTGCGCCTGCCTGCTGCCTGCCCTCCCTCCTGGTCCCTGCCCTGCCTCCGTCCGTGCGTCCCTGCCTGCCTGCCTGCCTCCCTCTGTGCGTCGCTGCCTGCCTGCCTGCCTCCCTCCGTGCATCCCTGCCTGCCTGCCTCCCTCCGTGTGTCCGCTC
>NC_036863.1:24870152-24892293 GCF_002910315.2 Salvelinus sp. IW2-2015 | reverse complement strand
CCACCTAACCCAATTGCATATGCCTCTCTTAAGACCCAAGGGGGAAAGACTTATTGAATGTTGTAAAGTTCAGTAGGTGGAAAAAAAATGTTTGTTAGAGAGAGTTGCTCAGTTCATGTAATAAGCAGGTTCCGGAAGTGTGTTCCTGTGGTGGTTTGGGTTTTAAATGGGGGATTGGAGGGTCTTGCATATGGACTTAACCAGAACAGTTAAGACAACGTCTGTTGTACTGCGATGGGAGGTCTAGGAAGGATCTGGATCTTCTGAGTCGGCAGGCAGGATGCACGAGAGCTTGGCAGGCAGGACGCACGGAGACGCAACGCAGGCAGGGCACGCACGGAGGCTTGCAGGCAGGGACGCACGGAGGCTTGCAGGCGCAACGGGAGGCTGCAGGCAGGGAGCACGGAGCTTGCAGGCAGAGGGACGCACGGAGGCTTGCAGCAGGGACGACAGGCAGGCAGGCAGGCAGGGAATCGCAACGAGGCTTTTCGCGGCCAATCCCCAGGGTTAATGCTTTGGAGGAGAGCAGGGAGGGAGACTTCACACCCTTGCCTGACGCTGCACTCTGCCCTCTCGGTGCGTCCTGCCTGCAAGCCTCCCCTATCACACAAACATGCGCGCCCAGATACAATAGCAATACGCATAAAGTCAACCTGTGCACGTCAGCTGCCCTGGCTAAAAACAAACAAGAAAAGCCTCCGATGCCGCCGACGTCCCCTGCCTGCCAAGGCCTCCCGTGCGTTTCCTCCCTGCCTGCAAGCCTCCGTGCGTCCCTGCCTGCAAGCCTCCGTGCGTCCCTGCCTGCAAGCCTCCGTGCGTCCCTGCCTGCAAGCCTCCGTGCATCCCTGCCTGCCGACTCAGAAGATCCAGATCCTTCCTAGAAACCTCCCATCGCAGTACAACAGACGTTGTCTTAACTGTTCTGGTTAAGTCCATATGCAAGACCCTCCAATCCCCCATTTAAACCCAAACCACCACAGACAGACACACTTCCAGGAACCTGCTTATTACATGAACTGAGCAACTCTCTCTAACAAACACTTTTTTCCACCTACTGAACTTTACACATTCAAAGTCAATTTCCTTGTTTACATGATGCATTGGTAGGTATATTTTCATGCTGCCCAGCCAGCTAGTGTTTATACTGTAGCATTGTGCTTTTACTCCTGTTCTGGTCCCATCACTGCCAGGTAGCCAGACAACCAAACTGTGTATATACAGGGTCGACACAGTGTGCACCCCTGCAGGCAAAGGCATCAGACATCAGACTGGTCTTTGACGCAATCTGCTTACTCTCGCTCAGGCTAAAAACACAAATAGGCAGTGCTGAGCCAACATCCCCTCTTTGTAAGCAGGCTGTAATCTCCCCACAGCATTTAAAACCATTGACAGCATATTAGAACATGCCATTCTGTGGGGCTTGGGTAATTTCTAGCAGATGGCACAGTGAACGAACTGGAGCGTGTGTGTGTAAAAAGATATACTTTAATTACAGGTTGACACTTACCTTTTGGCAGTGCATTCTTTCTGCTGCTCTGTTAACGACTCCCTCTCCATCTCCAGACTCCTGTGTTTGGTGGAGAATGCTTCCTCTAGGGAGTGAGAAGGGAGGATGATAGAGATAGAAAGATAAGAGAGAGAGAGAGAGGAATACGAGAAGAGAGAAAGAGGGAAAGAAAGGGAGCGATGAATTTGAGAGAGATAGAGAGTGATAGCGAAAGGGATGAAAGCAACAGGGAGATAGAGAGACAGAGAAAAATTAGGTGGTAAATTACCAGGTGTGTTCTGTTCTGGTAAATTTGCACTAGTGTCTAGATGTGATTATTCAAATAAAAACCGCCAAATACAACAGAATACCAAATACCTTACCATGAAATGCTTACTTACCAGCCCTTAACTAACAATGTAGTTAAGAAAAAGAGTTAAGAAAATGTTTCCCAAATAACCAAAAGGGGGTACCGGTACCGAGTCAGGGGGGGTACAGGTTAGTCAAGGTAATTGAGCTAATATGTACATGTAGGTAGAGTTATTAAATTGACTATGCATATATAATAAACAGAGAGTAGCAGCAGCATAACAAGGGGAGGGTCAACGCAAATAGTCTGGGTAGCCATTTGATTAGCTGCTGAGCAGTCTTATGGCTTGGGGGTGGACGCTCATAAGAAGCCTTTTGGACCTAGACTTGGCACTCCGGTAGCTTTTGCCGTGCGGTAGCAGAGAGAACAGTCTATGACTAGGGTGACTGTAGTCTTTGGCAATTTTTAGGGCATTCCTCTGACACCGCCGAATATAGAGGTCATGGATGGCAGGAAGCTTGACCCTAGTGATGTACTGGGACATATGCACCACCCTCTGTAGAGCCTTGCGGTCGGAGGCGGAGCAGTTGCCATAACTGCAACCGGTCAGGATGCTCTTGATGGTGGAGCTGTAGAACTTAAGGATCTGAGGACCATTGCCAAATCTTTTCAGTCTCCTGAGAGGGAATAGGCTTTGTCATGCCCTCTTCACAACTGTCTTGGCGTGATAGTTTGTTGGTGATGTGGACACCATGGAACTTGAAGCTCTCAACCTGCTCCACTACAACCCTGTCTATGAGAATGGGGGTGTCCTCCTTTTCCTGTAGTCCACGATCATCTCCTTGATATGTTGTTGCCTACCCTTACTACCGGGAGGCGGCCCGTCAGGAAGTATAGGATCCAGTTGCAGAGGGAGGTGATTAGTCCCAAGGTCCATAGCTTAATGATGAGCTTTGAGGGCACTATGGTGGTGAACGCTGAGTTGTAGTCAATGAATAGCATTTTCATGTAGGTGTTCCTTTTGTCCAGGTGGGAAAGGGCAGTGTGGAGTGCAATAGAGATTGCATCATCTGTGGATCTGTTGGGGCATTACGCAAATTGGAGTTGGATCTAGGGTTTCTGGGATGATGGTGTTGATGTGAGCCATAACCATCCTTTCAAAGCAATTTATGGCTACAGACATGAGTGCTACGGGTCGGTAGTCATTCAGGCAGGTTACCACTGTGTTCTTGGGACTATAGTGGTCTGCTTGAAACATTTAGGTATTACAGACTCTGTCAAGGAGAGGTTGAAAATGTCAGTGAAGACACTTGCCAGTTGGTCAGCGCATGCTTGGAGTACACATCCTGGTAATCCGTCTGGCCCTGCAGCCTTGTGAATGTTGACCTGTTTAAAGGTCTTGCTCACATCGGCTATGGAAAGCATGATCACACAGTCATCCGGAATAGCTGGTGCTCTCATGCATGCTTCAGTGTTGCTTGCCTCGAAGCGCACATAGAAATCATTTAGGTCATCTGGTCGGCTCGTTTCACTGGACAGCTCGCGGCTGGGCTTCCCTTTGTAGTCCGTAATAGTTTGCAAGCCCTGGCACATCCGGCTAGTGTCAGAGCTGGTGTAGTAGAATTCAATCTTAATCCTGTATTGACGCTTTGCCTGTTTGATGGTTAATCTGAGGGCATAGCGGGATTTCTTATAAGTGCCCGGATTTGTTTCCCGCTCCTTGAAAGCGGCAGCTCTAGCCTTTAGCTTGATGCAGATGTTGCCTGTAATCCATGGCTTCTGGTTGGGATATGTACGTACGGTCACAGTGGGGACGTCGTTGTCGATGTACTTATTGATGAAGCCGATTACTGAGGTGGTATACTCCTCAATGCAATTTGATCCCGGAACATATTCCAGTCTGTGCCAGCAAAACAGTCCTGTAGCGTAGCATCCTCGTCATCTGACCACTTCCATATTGAGCGAGTCACTGGTACTTCCTGCTTTAGTAGAAAAGAGGTAAAACAGATTTAAGTTTAACTGCATTAAAGTCCCCAGCCACTAGGAGCGCCGCTTCTGGATGAGCATTTTCTTGTTTGCTTATGGCCTTAGAGTTACTTGGTGGTAAATAGACGGCTATGAATAATATAGATGAGAACTCTCTTGGTAGATAGAGTACCTTATGTAGACCACACTACCTCAGGCAAGCAACACCGAGACTTCTTTAATATTAGACATCACGCACCAGCTGCTATTGACGAATAGACACACACACCCACCCCTCGGCTTACCAGACGTAGCTTCTCTGTTCTGCCGGTGCATGGAAAATCGTGCCAGCTCTATATTATCCACGCCTTCATTCAGTCACGACTCGGTGAAACATAAGATATTACAGTTTTTAATGACCCGTTGGTAGGATAATCTTGATAGTAGGTCACTGATTTATTTTTCCAATGATTGCACAATGGCCAATAGAATGGATTGTAGTGAAGGTTTATTCGCTCGCCTACGAATTTTCAGACGGCAGCCCGACCTCCGCCCCCCAATTCTCCGTCTTTTCTTCACGCAAATGACGGAGATTTGGGCCTGTTCCCGGGAAAGCTGTATATCCTTCTCGTCGGACTCGTTAAAGGAAAAAGCTTCTTCCAGTTCATGGTGAGTAATCGCAGTTCTGATGTCCAGAAGTTATTTTCAGTCATAAGAGATGGTAGCAGCAACATTATGTACAAAATAAGTAAAAAAATAAGTTACACACAATGTAAAAAAACTAACACAGCACAGTCAGCCATCCTCTCTGGCGCCAGCCATCCTGCACCAAAATTTCCTTCGACCTCATGGCTTGGTTTTTCCTCTGACATGCACTGTCAACTGTGGACCCTTATATAGATAGGTGTGTGCCTTTCCAAATCATGTCCAATCAATTGAATTTACCACAGGTGGACTCCAATCAAGTTATAGAAACATGATCAAAGGAAACAGGATGCACCTGAGCTCAATTTCGAGTCTCATCGCAAAGGGTCAGAATACCTTATTTACATACGTACAGTGGGGCAAAAAAAGTATTTAGTAAGCCACCAATTGTGCAAGTTCTCCCACTTAAAAAGATGAGAGAGGCCTGTAATTTTCATCATAGGTACACTTCAACTATGACAGACAAAATGAGAAAAAAAAATCAAGAAAATCACATTGTAGGATTTTTTATGAATTTATTTGCAAATTATGGTGGAAAATAAGTATTTGGTCAATAACAAAAGTTTCTCAATACTTTGTTATTACCCTTGTTGCAATGACAGAGTCAAAACGTTTTCTGTAAGTTTCACAAGGTTTTCACACACTGTGCTGTTTTTTGCCCATTCCTCCATGCGATTCCTCTCTAGAGGCAGTGATGTTTTGGGGCTGTTGCTGGGCAACACGGACTTTCAACTCCCTCCAAGATTTTCTATGGGTTGAGATCTGGAGACTGGCTAGGCCACTCCAGGACCTTGAAATGTTTCTTACGAAGCACTCCTTCGTTGCCCGGGCGGTGTGTTTGAGATCATTGTCATGCTGAAAGACCCAGCCCACGTTTCATCTTCAATGCCCTTGCTGATGAAGGACGTTTTCACTCAAAATCCCACGTACATGGCCCCATTCATTCTGTCCTTTACACGGATCAGTCGTCCTGGTCCCTTTGCAGAAAAACAGCCCAAAAGCATGATGTTTCCACCCCCATGCTTCACAGTAGGTATGGTGTTCTTTGGATGCAACTCAGCATTCTTTGCCCTCCAAACACGACGAGTTGAGTTTTTACCAAAAAGTTCTATTTGGTTTCATCTGACCATATGACATTCTCCCAATCTTCTTCTGGATCATCCAAATGCTCTCTAGCAACTTCAGACGGGCCTGGACATGTACTGGCTTAAGCAGGGGGACACGTCTGGCACTGCAGATGTTGAGTCCCTGGCGGCGTAGTGTGTTACTTGATGGTAGGCTTTGTTACTTTGGTCCCAGCTCTCTGCAGGTCATTCACTAGGTCCCCCGTGTGGTTCTGGGATTTTTGCTCACCGTTCTTGTGATCATTTTGACCCCACGGGGTGAGATCTTGCGTGGAGCCCCAGATCGAGGGAGATTATCAGTGGTCTTGTATGTCTTCCATTTCCTAATAATTGCTCCCACAGTTGATTTCTTCAAACCAAGCTGCTTACCTATTGCAGATTCAGTCTTCCCAGCCTGGTGCAGGTCTACAATTTTGTTTTGGTGTCCTTTGACAGCTCTTTGGTCTTGGCCATAGTGGAGTTTGGAGTGTGACTGTTTGAGGTTGTGGACAGGTGTCTTTTATCCTGATAACAAGTTCAAACAGGTGCCATTAATACAGGTAACGAGTGGAGGACAGAGGAGCCTCTTAAGAAGAAGTTACAGGTTTGTGAGAGCCAGAATCTTGCTTGTTTGTAGGTGAACAATCTTATTTTCCACCATAATTTGCAAATAAATTCATAAAAAATCCTACAATGTGATTTTCTGGATTTTTTGAAGTTGTTGAAGTGTACCTATGATGAAAATTACAGGCCTCTCTCATCTTTTTAAGTGGGAGAACTTGCACAATTGGTGGCTGACTAAATACTTTTTTGCCCCACTGTATCTGTTTTTTATTATTAATACATTTGCAAAAATMTATTAAAACCTGTTTTCGCTTGGTCATTATGGGGTATAGTGTGTAGATTGCTGAGGATGTATTTTTATTTCATCCATTTTAGAATAAGGCTGTAATGTAACAAAATGTGGAAAAAGTCAAGGGGTCTGAATACTTTCCGAAGGCACTGTATGTACGGTCACTGTGGGGACGTGACTGAGGTGGTATACTCCTTAATGCCATCAGATGAATCCCGGAACATATTTCAGTCTGTGCTAGCGAAACAGTCCAGTAGCTTAACATCTGCGTCATGTGACCACTTCCATATTGAGCAAGTCACTGGTACTTCCTGCTTTAGTTTTTGCTTGTAAGCAAGAATCAGGATAGAATTATTGTCAGATTTGCCAAATGGAGGGCGATGGAGAGCTTTGTACGTGTCTCTGTGTGTGGAGTAAAGGTGGTCTAGAGTTTTTTCCTCTGGTTGCACATGAAACACATACTGGTAGAAATTGTTGGTCTGATGCCTTCTCCATTAAACACTGGTAACTTCACACTGCTACTTTGATCAGGAAAAAAAAACATTTCCTCCCCACACACAGCACATAAAACAGCTACACATGAATAATGATGGTAGGATTTGTTTTACTTTTGTAAATAAACATTTAGTCAAATAAAGAGAAGCAGAATACAAACCCCAACTCCCTCCCAACCATCCCAACCCATGTACACCACTGTTGACAGGCTGGACACAGCACAGGTAGAGTGCCTCCAATACACACAACATCAAACCCAGCTGGTTCAAATGACCCGCTCTTCCACTTCATGTTACATGTCAAAGCTGTTATGCCCAGACAGCGGGGTGACAGGTAGGATATAGGGGGGGGGGGGGGTACATGGAGGATGAGCGAAGGGGAGGTTCGGGGGCCAGGGCCAAATCTTCATCAGATTAAGAATGATGAGAAGAATTACTGTCTGGAATGGAACAGAATAGCCAACCCTTTTGGTTTAAGCAAAGACTTGAAACCAGCTTTCTAAAGTCCCCCTTCACCTGCATAGGCCCTTAGCTTGCCCTGGCTTTTATGTAACCGCCACTACTACCCCTCCATTCCAGTCTCCTAAGCATCAAGCCTCTGCTGCCAAACTAAAACAAATGGAGACTGTGTAAAACCGTGTGTGTGTGTGTGGAGGGCTACCCTGTGGTGCTGTTCGGCAACGTCACACAGCTTTAGAGATGTTGATCTTTCACCACTCTCCAATGTTGTTGTGTTCGCCCTTCAGAGACAAAATAATAATATCCGCCTTCACTACCTCTGTCACGGGTGGAAAAACACCCACACACCCTACTATAAAGAGCTACCTCTTTCCATCTCAGTAAAGAGTAGAGAGGGAGAGAGAAGGGGGAGAGAGTAAGAGAGTTGGAGGGAGAGAGAGCAAAGGAAATGTGGAGGAAGAAGGAGATAAAATCATGAAGCAAGGACAGAGTGTGTTACTGTGTAACGATGGAGGACGTGACTGTTGTGGCCCGTGTTGGTACAAGACAGGATGTCTGCCCTTCAATAAGCCCTCCTTTCCTTTTCCACAGCCCTGCTACACTCTCCATCCTGCTCTCCTCTCCTTTGTCCTGATGAAAGGCCTGGAGAACATCTTGAGGTTGCTCACGCTCTCCGTGCAGGAGAATAAAGAGAGAGAGAGAGTGAGAGGATTAGAAGGCTGGAACACAGATCGTTTTCAACACAAAGCGATCCAACAGACCGGCCTTGTCGTCATCAAACCCCTTCAAGTCTCTCACACACACAATGTTAAGTGTAGAGAGAGAAAAAGGCTGAAAGAGATTGAAAGAGAGGGCGAGAGAAATAACAAGAGAAAGAGATGTCTCTCAAGTTGCTCCTACTGGCTCTTATAGGCCCCCTCCAATCCAGTAATACCACTCTATCACTCATTAGTAAGAATGTCAGTCACAGTCGCCCTCTCTCGCCCTCAATAATTCAACATGGCCGCTGTGCAGCTGAGGGAGCTGGTGACTGTGGGTATAATGTTGATAGGTTTAGTGTGGGGACCAGAGAGCTGAGCTAAGTCCAGTGTGTGATAGATACCCCCACATCTCACCACTTTATAAATCCTGACTCTTAACTCTGGGTAACTAAGTCCCCCACTGACGTTTATTGGCCTACAGTCGCCTCTGTGCCGCGGCAGAGAGTGAAAATAACTACTGTTAATAACCGCGATAAATACTTTTTACCGCCCTAATTTATAACAGCTGCTAAAGGTGGTAGAGGGGAAAATTAGGTGAGAGGAAATTGTGACCCCTCTGAGCCCGTTCATTCTAAAGGACGAAAGAAAGATTTTGGAAAGCAGAGAAGTAGGAGTAAAAAAAAATAAAAAATTGGGACAACATGATTAAGCAGAGGACTGTGGGGGTTAAGGTTAAAATAATGCTCCGTTTTCTCTGGGCATTGTCTCCGCAAAGAATTACAGCTCTGCTCAGGCCTCTTACACACAGGGATGCATGCAGTCCACCATCATAGCAAATCAGCAGCCATTGGACAGCCTGTTAACCTGTCATCAAGATGATAACTTACCCTGGTGCTCTCCTGTATCTTCACACAGTCATAGTGGCCAAGCACAGCGCACTCACACAGTGTCTACCAGCTTTATAGCATTTATCACATACCTGTGGCAATATTACACAAGACTCATGAAACCCCCAACCCATCACTACCCTCACACACGCCACCCCAGTACTGTTTATTTGTGTTTTACCCCCATTTGTTGACATTAAAGGGGATCGTCAGAAAACAGTAATTTCACAGAAAGGACTGAGGATTGGAAACAGACAGTGCAGATTCCAACACTGTTTCAGAAAAGCTCAATATGATGTAGCCTAGTGGGTAGCATGGGGGGGACAGAGACTGGAGCTAATGACAAGGCTCTCTGGTCCTAGTAGTTTACTGAGGTGAGTCAAATGACGGTGTTACCATGGAAACCATACATACCTAACCTGCTCTTATCTACTACCAGGTACTTTTCCTTGTTAGTTTAAATAAGCACCTGTCCTCTCTTCACAAAGGACATTCTCAATTTGTGGCCAGGATTTCCCTCCAGCAGTGGCCTGAGTGGTGACAGAGGATTAAGGGCCATTCATCAGGACAGGACACAAAGAGAACCTTTCCCTGACCCCTCCTTGTAGTGTCTGTGTGTGTGTGCGTTCGTGTGTGCATGTTGGTTGGCTTACTGTGTGTGAGCCTGGATGTTAAGAACACAGTGTGTGCAGGGATGGTGTGCTGCAGTGCAGACGGCCAGCCAATCATTAACAGAAGTCATCTTAGGGAGAATTAAGCTAGCCCCTTGGCCAAACACAGAGCGTGGATCCCTCAGAGCCTTAGTCCCCCCAAGTCCTCTCAGAACCCACCCTACCCTGATGTTAAACAAATACAAAAACAGACTGTTCAGAGAAAACAGAAGAGGTAGAAGGAGGGACCTGGAGAGAGGGGGTCAGAGAGGGAGTCAGAGAGTGAGACGGAGAGAGTGAGACATTTGCACGTGTACAGTATATGTATGTATGTGTGTCTGATTGAGTGAGTGCATGAACCGGTCTGTGCGTGTCCATCATGGTATGGTGGTGTGGATTTGAACTCTGCTAGGTTTTTTATTTCCCTGTGGACATACCAGATATGCAGCAGTAAACTGGCCTATAAAACAAACCCACCCATCCCAGACATGATACAACCTGCAGTTATTCAACCCATATAATTGTCTGAATGACACCATAAAAGGCAAACGATTTACTTTACCGGCCCTGGTAGGACAACTTGGCTGGCCGGCAAAGACATTTCTCTGTCTAAAAGTGTCACACGGCCAGGGAAAACAGTCACCGTGAAGGAGTGACTCAGAGCCTCCAGACGTTCAACAGTGAAAGAGGTTTCCTGTGTGTGAGGTGCTGTAGTGTACTATACTGTAAATGTATGGAGTGGAATATGCAGTAAAATACAGTAGAGCACACCAAGAACAGCTGTTGGCTGACCCAAAGTGTACCTGTCTGTGGGTTGCGTTCCAAATGGCCACATATTTCCTTTGTATTGAACTACTTTTGGCCAAAAGTAGTGTGCGTCTGTTTAGGACGCACCCTGTGTAAAGCACGTATTAGGAATACAATCCCATGTGAACCCCCAGTCCCACACTGTACGCAATTTGAAATTGTGGCCTTGTGGAAATGCCTGTCTATTGTGTCTTAAGGTGTAACTCCAAATTCCATTTACCTTTCTTCTGAAGCAGTGCTCTCTCCTTCTGCCGCAGGTCTGTCTCCCGGCCCAGCGCTTTCCTCTGTCTCTCCAGCTCACTGCGTAGCGTCCCCAGACGCAGCTGCATACACTCCCGCTCCTTCTTCTGCAAACAGAGGGGGGGATGGAGAGAGAGACATTTTTTGAAAAGAAATAGAAAAGAGACGAAAGATCAAGGGAGAGAAAAAGGAAGGATAAACAGAAAGAGACAGAATACATAGTGATTCACCACAGCAAGTGCTTTTAATTGTCCCAGCCCACCACCATACCCCCATTAGGTCCCTTAGAACAAACCATGTAATCTAGGGACAATCACGCAACGAACTCATTCAATACGCCTCTACTAACCCAAAAGACACTGTTAATCCTGGATGAGCGAAGACAAGTGGGGCCCACAGAGAATGACAGAGGACTCTAGTGGCCAAAAGGCCATATTTGCATGGGCAGCGCCATTGAGGGCTTCCACCATTTTCATTTAGTCAACTGAGTGGGACTTGCAACTTCATTGGCTGATCCCTCCTGGTGACAGGATGGATCAGTCAATCGTGAAGAAGAAAATGGACTACTTCAAAATGGAGATTGCTTCAATGGTGCTGCCTACGCCGTCACAGACGCCATAATGGCACAGATACAAAGATGAGTCCTCTATCCATCTATGGTGGGGCCTCAAACAAATTCTTTCAAAACAACCCCTAAAACAGCCTTCAGGAGAGAAATCGAAGATCCTCATGAGAAATTCCACGGTAACGGAATTACGCTTACACTACGATTTTTTATTAAAAAATGTATGCCAAACAAAAACCATTGATTTCAAACCATACAACTCTATGCACAATGACTACTTTGAACTATTTTCACAGTAAATAAATAGATTTTGTTAACATTTATTGGAAAAACTGTGCAGATACAGTTTGGTAATAGAATTACGGTAAAATCTCCCTCATGCAGAGGGCAAAAGTGAGATAAGGTCACTGCCAAGCGAGAGAAACAACACCGCACTAACTGGTATGAAGGACCAGGATGTTATGCAGCAAAATGGTATCTGATAGAAGTTGTGGACAAGAGCAGGATGCACTTGCGTTTGTGGAGGTAGGAATCCGTGCCGATGGGTTAGGCTGGGTGTGCTTTGTGAAGGGTTCATTCTGGAACGGACATTGTGGCTGAACCCTCACTAAGACCTGGAGCAAAGCTGACTGCAGTCAGGAGAGGAGAGGCTGGGCCCTTAGCTGCCACATCCTGACTAGAACTTCCTCACTTCTGCCCTTTTCTCTTACATTGAAGGCTGTATGTTAAGAAAGGCTTGGGCTTTATCAGAGTCAAAGTCTAAGAGGAGAGGAAGATAAGAGAGCACCAACGTCACCTATTCACTCATGTCAGCTGCAGACTAGCCTGATGGGAGCTTCATTTCTAGTAAGGTTATCACAATACCAGTATCGCGATACTACAATAGCAGATTGTCCATGGCAACAACAAAAAAATAAAAAAATTGGACTAAACTCTATGGTCTTATAAAATCCTACTTCATGTAAAATGATGGGTGCTATAGCTTGCCAAATAAAGAAATGTGACTCTAGGTGACAACATAATGCGGTTTGTTTCTAAAAAAATAACTAAATCCGCTTCAGATTTTGTTTCCTTGCCACGATACATCCAAGTATAGAGATACTGGTATCGTGACAAACCGAATTTCTGGCGTTTTCTCTTACACTGCAGAGTGTGTTTGTAAAGACAGGCTTTGTCTTTAGCAAGACTGGAGTCAGAAAGTCAGAAGAGGAAGAGGGAGCATCCTCTTAGTACTCCTTTCATTTGACAGCTTCAGACTATCCAACATCTTTATCTTCCTAACTTCACCTTCTTGGTGGGGAGGGGAGCATTGAGTTACAGTTAGGCATCGTATGACAGTCCTAACCCTTCCAAGGCCATTCCAGGTAGAAGATAACCCCTTCTCTGCCGTGGTCGGTAGACAGCTGGCTGTAGATTGATCATGTCTGAGGGAGGAACTGCAGGGCACAGGGGTGACGGAGGGAGCAGGGCCAGTGAAACACAAGACTCTGATTACATCTGAGTGGACAGACAGACTGAATCCTGCTGTGAATGAATGGGCAGGCCTATAGCCCCATGAGGGTAATAAACACAGCCTGAAGTCCCAGTCTATCACCATATCAAACACTGCAGACTGTCAGAYCAGTAAGAGTGAAGCTGAGCTTTGTGTTTGTGCGTGTTTCCAGATGGCTTCCAAATGGTCTCGATTGGAGGGGAGGAAGGGGCATATGAGAAATGATCATGAGACACAAACTATTGTGGAGGTGARGTGATAAATGTGGTACCATCTCAGAAGTTGTACAGTACACCATAAGTATCCTAGCAGGCTTTTGGTGTGGGGAGGTGGTTGTTCAGGGTCACACACACAGTGCTGGCATCAACACCAGATGACTCTCCCTCCCTAGCTAACACTGAGTGTCGGGTGACATCTAGCTCACCACATGCTCCATGGCCTGGGTAGACCTGGATAGAGCTCTCAGTATGCAGGTCATTAGTCAACATGTCCAGCCACCACAGGGTGTCTCCCTATCAGCCCCTAACATCTCACTATCTGGGGTTCATTTAAGACCATGTTGGGAGGACCCCTCCAGCCCTGGATGTGCTACCCCAAATGAAGAACAGCGCTTGCTCTTTCACTGGGCACATAGGTGGGGAAGATAAGAGGAGAGAGAAAGGGATGGATGGATAGATAGCTTTATTTAACTAGGCAAGTCAGTTAAAAACAAATTCTTATTTACGAAAAGTCCTCCTGTGGGGACGGGGGCCGGGATAAAAAATACATTTAAAAAAGGACAACACAACATAAGGAGACCGAACACAACCACATAGCATGGCAGCAATATGGTAGCAACACAAAACATGGTACAAACATTATTGGCCACAGACAACAGCACAAAGGGCAAGAAGGTAGAGACAACAATACATTACACAAAGCAGCCACAACTGTCAGTAAGAGTGTCCATGATTGAGTCTTTGAATGAAGAGATTGAGATAACTGTCCAGTTTGAGTGTATGTTGCATCTCGTTACAGACACTAGCTGCAGCGAACTGAAAAGACAAGAGACCCAGGGATGTGTGTGCTTTGGGGACCTTTCACAGAATGTGACTGGCAGAACGGGTGTTGTATGTGGAGGATGAGGGCTGCAGTAGGTATATCAGATAGGGGGGAGTGAGGCCTAACAGGGTTTAATAAATAAACAACAAGCAGTGGGTCTTGCGACGGGTATACAGCGAATAGCGCTCATCCTTCATCTCAAACCCCATTCAATTCCTCTGATCGGTATCATAATCCACCACCAAGGAGGAGGTTAATGAAGGCCAGAGAGAGAGTTAGCTGCCTGAGCAGCTCTCTCCTTTCCCAGTCTGGCTGCTTGATATGATGGTCCCAATCAGTCCTGCATTCTTCCATCCTCCGACCCCCCAAGACTTTTAACCTTATTTAGAGAGCGCCTTTATTTTGCCAGTTGTCTAGAGCAGCATGTGGTATCAACACACACACAGACACAGAGATGGCGATCGCAGCCAGGATCAGAGTAAACGCTGATAGGCCACTTATCGAGGTCTTATGAGGCTTTTGTAGAAAAAGAGAGGGTGTCAGTCACTCAGACAGGCCAGATAAAACCTCCATCTCCCTGAGTGTCACAGCCCATATGTAGTGCAGGAATGCTGCAGCTCGCGTGTTAACCAACACCACCTTTGGCACGAACCACCGCCCTCCTGTGGTCCAGAGTTGACGGGTAGGGTGTGGCCAATGTGTGCGTGTTGTATGTAGTCTGTGTGCATGCGAATACGTGACTGTGTGTGTGTGTGTGTGTGTGTGTGTGTGTGTGCATGCGCGTGTGTGTTTGCGTGAGTGTGTGTGTGCGTTTGCGTGTGCAAATGCGCACCTACCTGTGTGTGTGTGCATGCATGGTGTGTGTGCGCGTGCTTTCATTCGTGTATGCATGTCCTACAGCCTGTTTGAAGGGCCCCCGGACATCAAAGACTCTGTTGGTCAGCTGAGTCAACAGCGACAGAGGAATAACCTGGCCGTAACCCTGGAGATCAATGGCAGAGTGTGGGTGAGAGGGTGAAAGGGCCACGGTGGGCCGTGGTGGTGGCCTCACCTCTGCACTCTTTGATCTCACACAGACAAGAGGTGGCGTGGGCAGACTGAGGGAGAGAGGGATACTAACAGAGAGAATTCACACACGGAGAGGGAGACCCAGAGTAAGACACACACAATGCTCCCCTCTTTTGAAACCACTAACTCAATAAAATGATATTAAAAGGAGCGGTCTAAGCTACAGTACACAGAGAGAGCAGCGGGGGCTGAGCTGATCTGAAGGAGGTATAACATGATTTATTAGCTGAGGTGAACTCTGAAAAGCCTTGGAATGTTTCATTGAGGTGAAGTATCAGCCACAAGCCCGTTTCAATAGGAGAATTGTGCTCTGTGTGTGTGTGGGCCTTCATCATCTGACTGCCTGAGGGTGCTGGTAAGTAGTCAGACTAATTCAGCGGTAAAGAACACAACATTTCGATATCAAAAGGCTGAGAGACAGATAGAGGGTGACAGCTGTCTGAGGTGTTGAGGTGAACAACAAGAAGAGACTGTTGGAGCAGTCTCCTCGGACTGCCGCCACACTCATGTCCTACAGATATGGTGTCCTTGTTTTGGCAGTCGCTGACTGTCACTCAATGAGCCCTGTCAGATAAGAATTTTTAGATTGGTAAGTTAGTCCAGCCAGTTACTTGAAGTAATACTGACTGGGCACGCAGGGCATGTGCCCAGGGGCCCTGACCTCCAGGTGCCCCCCATTGATTTTGTTAGTCACTCTCACTCAGATATCATATTAACATGGCATAAGTCATGGACAAATATGTGAAATTACAGGAAATAAGCTTAAAAAAAGGCATTTTTTTTCTCTGTGCCCATGGCAAAATGAGTAGAATTGCATGAAGAGTGTTGTTGCAATTTTACATGTTCTCTTCGCCCAATAGCAAAATTGCAGGAAATGTACTTTCAAACGTAACATTTTCTCTCCATTGCCAAGACGTGAAGTGGCCTAGCCTAACGATTCACACACAATTATTCCGCTGCTCTGTCGTTCGCAACATACTTCAGTCTGAGACTGCCATCGTTGAAGTCGTTTGTGGGGCATGAGGGCCGTTGTACAAAACAAAGTCTTTAGCGAATGGATTGTCTCTAACCAAAACCAAGGGTGTACTGGGACTGGTCCAACACATCGGTTTCTGGAACAATCAGACGGCCCTGAATGTGTTTGCATTCGGTGAAGGGTCGGGGAGGTACTCAGATCCAGACTCATAGTGGAGAGGAAACTAGCCTCTGTGGGTGTGACGTAACATTTGGCGGTAGCAAGGAGTCTGGGTAGCCAGGCAAGGGGAGGCCCAATAACCAAATCTCTTTTAGGGCCCCCAAAAGGCTGGGGCCGACCCTGGCTACTGGTTGGATGCATTTACTTAAGAGAGTTATGTAGTTTAACTGCACAAATAGATTGATTGCAAAAATCAGTTGACTGCATGTATGGATGTGGGTACGCAGACACATGAGCCACTACGGCCCCCCATGAAGAGTTCAGATTTCTGGTGGCCCCCACCCAACTCAAAAGTTGCCTATCCCTGCTTTAAAAGAAAGCTGTGGAGAAGGGTGGCAGGGGGGTTAAATCCTATCTGCACAAATCTGCTTTTAACGTAATAGTGTAGCATATACCTTGAGCACCAAAACATGGAGGTGTCAAGAGCCCCAGGGCTTTTATAACAGGAGCTTGTGAAGTGTGCACTTACAATAAACACAACATTCAAAACCTAGGATTACCGCTCCATTTTCACAGCAGTGTGGCTGCAAATTCCAAAAATGTTAAATATGCTTTCTTTCTATTAGTTTTGACTCAAGGATAAAGACAAATCATGGGTGTCTTGTTAAAAAGCCCCCCTGCAACAGATTATTATTGCTGGATGTTCCCAGGTGGTCGTTTTGGCTGAATACAGGAGTAGCTGCTGCTGCTCATCTGGTTCAGCACAATTATCTTAAATACAATTTAAATAAGTATATTTCAGTTCTCATAGCGAGAGGTCTCATCTAACCAACCGACTATTGCAGTTAGCACATAAACACGTGATACTGGCACGATATAGATAATGGGTTTGCAAGAGAATGAGTTGCAGATGAGAAGAGATCAGTGGGGGATCGGTATTGTGCTGGCTGACTCACACGCTTGGTGCAGGCTGTTGTCGTCCTCAGTTTCTCCTCAATCTCCTTGCCGATCTTCTGCACGGTCACCTGGGTCTGCTTGATGGCTCTCTGGGCCGTGTGGAGCCTGGAAAGTACAGGGAGGAACATCAAGATAGGAGCTTAGGCTCTTCACCTCAGGAACTCAATAGACATGTACTGTATAATAGAGGATGCTTGTATGTGATGCTGACAGATTTATATCTGCAGTAGGCTAAATAAATAAACACACAAGAACAGAGGGCGGACACTCCGGACAGTGTGATGTCAGCCATCTTGTTAGCGTGTTTATTTGCTGTGCTATTTGTTAATGTTAGTTAGGTTTGTTTGGAGGGCAGAGGGAGGAGGTATGAGTTATGATGGACCACATGGGGTTCTTTACTCTGTGGCGACGGTTTGTTTCCCCTCATTGTTTCACTTCCTGATTTACCGGGGTTTAATCTACATTGTTGTGCCGTGTAGTCTCCAAATGTATCAAAGTTAATGAAGGTTCCAAAGGAACAAAGGACAAAGCGGTTATTGAGAACATTGAAAGAACAAAGTTCATTAAAATGACTCTTCAGATGTATTCCTATTGACTCGGGGGACGTATCAAGTTCTTAAATAGCCATTAACCACAAATAACCCACCAGTATTTTAGTCACTATTATTTTGTAATATATCTAACCACGATTTAAGGATCAAATGTTGCCCTATGGACCTGAAAGTATTAAAGTCAGACAACTGAGAGAAACCGCAACGGACCATTTAATAAAGACACTCACCACAAACATGGAAGACTTTCCCAAAACCTTTGGGTACTAATGCCATTCATTCATTCATTCATTGTCCTCTCTGGAGAGATAGGGAGGGAACAATAACAACAATACCAAAAGACAAGCCAGAACTTTATTGCAGCTATCAATCACGGACTTGATCAAATCTCCAAGTATGGTTTCAACAGCTCCAGGCCTCATGGGGAGTGAGGGAGACCAWGCTGCTCCCCACAACACAGCAGCCCCAGCGACATGGTCTAAGAGGAACAGACAACCATCACACCAGGCTGAGATCTGAGGGTCCTTCTCACACACACACAAGAGGAAGGCAGCCATTAGCAATAATATTGTCAGAGACTCGAGATCATCCTCGTTGTCTAATTTACAGACACGCTCAATGGGAGATACGTGTTAGATGTGGGAGTGTGGCCGGCAGTTCCCGATTCAGTCCCTCTCATCTACAGTATGAATGGCTCTACCGTCTGGTCTGGGGTCTGGTCTCCTGATGGAGATGTGGTTTTCATTTCTCGTTAGTAAAATTCTCCTTCACCATGTTCCCTCAATGGGACCACTTCAACCCCCTGCCCCCATTCCCTCCATGCCCCAACCCATTTTTCCAGCCACATCATTCCACCTCTGTCAGGAGTGGGCTGTTCCATACTCCTCATATCTCCATCCCCCCAATCTCTGCTAGTCTATCCCTAGGAGTAACCTTAGTACACGCTGCCTGACCTGGCCTGTGCTGGCAGCACTTCTTTACCCAGATAATGTTAAGGCAGATTCCTGCCCCAAACCACTACTTGTAGTCTTCTGTCAATCAAGGCGCCAAAACCCATGCCAAAACATACAGTGCATTTTCACAGCTTGTAGCCTCAGATTGCAGAGTTCTCCTGGCMTTTGGCTGAATCAGTGGACTTGGTGGAAGCCACAAAGAGTCTTAAGGGGCCAGGACTGTGAATAATCCCATAGTGGTGCCAAAATGCTCCGTGATCTTTCATACTCCACTTCTGGGGTCTTTTAAATTGTCATTAGGGAACAGGTAAACTGAGGGTTGGTGGTAATCCCCTTCCTCTAGTATGTATAACTTACATGGGAATATTCAGCCACATCTTCCGTCTAAAATGTTTCTTAGAATTCCTCAATCATCCTCTCATTCATTAACACCTCACTTCGGAGCACGAATCTGAGAAGACCTTGTCCTCCCGGTTTACCACAATTTCAAAATTGTGACTACAGACTTCTTTCTTCAGTACGTGACTGTAACCACATGGGTCCAAACATGGCTCTCTCTCAGTAAAGGTTACATTAAGTAGGGTGGCGTGGAGCTACAGCCCTTTCAGATACACATCCCTCTTTTTACTCATGTTTCCCATATCTGTTGCTTTCTTTAGTCAATTTTCTCAAATTAGGTAATTGGCTAAATCAGTGAGGCTAAAAACTCCATTCCTCCATCCATACTGAACAAGGCAGCTAGTTGTCTGCCAATAAGTCACCTAGGCAACATACATCATTGGACTTTTGGGGGTGGAGGGGGGTTACACAGGTGCAGCTCATACCCACTGCTTGTGCTTGAATGTGTTCCACGTGAGAGCAGCAGCTCTGGGTATTAATCCATGGACTACATATGGATGAGTGAAAACGCAACTTCGGCTCTCCTCTTATGATGCAACAACCACTTGTGGTTGGAGTTTGTAGTGGTTGCAGTGGGGAAAGTGGCTATGGTTGCAGAGTGAGAATGGGGCCTGTGGTCATGGAAGTGGGAAATTTGAGTAACTTTATGGGACAGTCTATAAAATACTTAGGTATGCAGTTCCTCAGAGCCTTCCTGGAACTGCCTCCTTTAGTGGGTTTAGTGCCTGACCCTCCATAGGCTCAGTTTAAAACTAATCCAGCTCGCAGAGATATTTCCACAAATCTATGGTGCCTCCAGATACTTATTTACTTATTATTATTAAAACGCTATTCCTCAGACACCTCAGGATATTACTGTGTGTGGTAGGAGGATGGAGCCCAGACCAACATTCATCACTCCTGTATCTTCAGTAAGTGGGGTCAGACATAACTCCTAATGATGTCACACTTTAAGAAAGGAGGAAAGAAGGGGAAACTCTACTACAACCATTCACTTTCCTTTCATTTTTTTGTCTTTTTTCATTTCAACCTGCTTGGGAAGATAGCGATAGCCGTTGGTGATTGTCCTTGGGAACGTCAGGGCAAAGCCGTTTTGACAGCTTTATCGGTCTGAGGTGATTGTGATGGAAGAATCTTATATAGGCACTTCCCCTAGGTGAGTGCTGTTATCTTCCCAGCCCTTAACGCATGTCTGCACCCATATCAGCTCAACCAGTCTGGGGATAGGAGGGCCTGCCCATCACATCACGCCCTATATGGGCCCCTGGATCACAAGGTGTGAGGTGGTGGACCAGTCCCAGGACCCTATGCCCTCACTGGGGCAGTGCAACCACCAGGCTGGCACCCACCCACCCCTCCAGAAAGCACACTGAAACATAACAACTTTACCTTTCCTACAACATGAGGACGACGAGTGAAAATGACAACTAGGGATTACGATTCAAATAAGTAKGCACTTTAGATCCTTAAGGACATTCAGTCCTTGATTTAAGATAGAAAGGCATCTGAAAAGAATAACATCTTAAACCCTAAATCCGTTTGTGGATGAATGCCTGTAAAAGCATGTGGATTCCAATGAGACTATTCTTGAACATTCATATGGAACATTTTCCCTAAACAGAAAGCTGCTTGGAAGCCATCTTTAGAGAATTCTTGTTTGCAATGCTGCCTCTCGCAGATGAAGGGAGGAGAGAAGGAAGCTTTGATGGATTTCAGACAAAATCAATGAGCATTGTAATAAACACAAATGGCATTGACTTTCTGACCTTAAACACATCCACTATGTAGTAACTCCTTCCAGAGCAGCCTCCACAAAGCACTGGCTCTGATGGCCCGTACTGTTCATGGATTCATTTACCCAACTGATGATCTCAAAATAAATATTTACCATGGTTTATACGTAGCGCAACAGGCCAGCAATCGCAATCAGTGCCGAGCAACAGCAGAGGCAGATGTATCATCTGGCTTACAGAGATAAAAAAGTTCAGGGAAAAAAACGGGTGTTTCAAAAAGAGAGAAAGAAAGAGAGAACGAGGAAGAGAGCGAGCGAGCGGAAGAGAGCGAGCGTGAGAGCGAGAGCATCCCCGTCCCCCTGGAGAGTAGGGGCACATCGAAACAAAACACATTTCATTGCCTTATATAGCGTTTGCGGTTGGGCGTGCTTGTCTCATTCACAAAGRGGTTGGTGAGATAGCTTAAAGCCCGGGTCCATTCCATTCTTCCACAATGGTATGCAGTGGTTTTCCGTTTTTGTTCGTTTGCATGCATTTTTCGTCGCCCCCTCATATCGTTCCAGCCGTGTACTTTTTGTTTTGAGAGACCACTTGAAATTTTTTGTGAAACTTTTTTGGGTTGGAGAGAGAAAGCGAGTAAGTGAGGTGCAGTCTGGTGCAGTTGGCATCTAAGAAAACATACGAGGGAGGTAGGGGAGGAGGTTGACAAAACACTTATTTTACTGTGTGATAAGATGGGTTTCATTTATGAAATGCTCTTATATCAGGTGACAAGAGATTGGGGCACTTGTTAATGTTTTTGGCCCCTCTCCCTCTCCGCTTCCTCTGTCTACAGATACTGTATAGGTCAGATACACAGACCGACACAAACACCTCACAGCCAGGCCTGGGACATACAGTTGGCAGAAAGAGAGACAACATGATCAGACATATTTTTACTGAATGAATTGATAGTTCTAAGTAACAGTTTAAAACTACTCTACTGAACTTCAAATTGTGACTGTGATGTCACAGATGAAACCAATAGAATACATTCACACCATGAGTAATCTATACCCTTGAAATATATATAAAATAAATATATTGTATGTTTTACAGATAACAGAATGATGTCACAGGTACCCAACAAGAACCACACAACAGCAAAGAGGAAGAGAAAAAGAGGCTAAGGTGAGAAAACCAAATAAACATCTTCGGTTCGCAGCATACCTGAACCTCACCGGCGGGGCGGACAACGTCGCTATTCATATTTACCCTGTCGCTAACTAAAATCAAATTTTATTTGTCACATACACATGGTTAGCAGATGTTAATGCGAGTGTAGCGAAATGCTTGTGCTTCCAGTTCCGACAATGCAGTAATAACCAACAAGTAATCTAACCTAACAATTCCACAACTACTACCTTATACACACAAGTGTAAAGGGATAAATAATATGTACATAAAGATATATGAATGAGTGATGGTACAGAACGGCATAGGCAAGATGCAGTAGATGGTATAGAGTACAGTATATACATATGAGATGAGTAATGTAGGGTATGTAAACATTATATTAAGTGGCATAGTTTAAAGTGGCTAGTGATA
>NC_036863.1:24761817-24869067 GCF_002910315.2 Salvelinus sp. IW2-2015 | reverse complement strand
ACCCTCACCACCTGGGGGCGGCCCGTCAGGAAGTCCAGGACCCAGTTGCACAGGGCGGGGTCGAGACCCAGGGTCTCGAGCTTGATGACGAGTTGAGGGTACTATGGTGTTAAATGCTGAGCTCATATTTACCCTGTCGCTAACTCATATTTACCCTGTCGCTAACTCATATTTAAATATTGTCACCTCTGTACATAGAGGAGTTAAGATTGTGGCGGGGTGACAGAAAATATTTTGGTGCACCTTCATGTGCATTTTCTCTCTGCGGATGGTTAGAAGGGGTTCTTCCAGTATTCTGTAAGTAAAAAAATCTTTGTTTACAATACATGGCAACTTTAGAGAGAAAGCCATGGTGGGAAACCCTGTGAGCCACCCTAATACCTATTTCAGAAAAAAACATGTTACCTGTAATAAATATGGCCCGCTTTCAAACAGTCCCTTATTTACCACGAGAATACCCCCTTTAATATTTTTTTTAAAATACATCCCAGCACGTAGGCAGCACCGGTGAGGAGTGGGAGTGCACTGATCTGGCCACATTTGTATTCGTAATCCTATCCGTAATTGACAGATGCTAGTTGGATGGGATGATACTCATAAATCAGCAAAATTGAAGTGCTTTAAAATGCTTAGGCCTACATTGGTCTCAAGGCAGGTTTTATTGTACCGCATCTTCTACCCCCCCTCCCTAACCCTTCAGATATAAACAAAAGACTGTATAAAGAAGACGGGATATAAGAAAGGACATTCTAGTCTTCTAGGGTCAGAGGGGCCAGGCCCTCTGCAAAAGATTACTGACGAGAGGTTCCCATCTCCTCCCCTCAAACTGTCCCTTTAGGTCACTAAAGCTGCAAGAGGTAATGAACCAAACAATGAACAACTAAAATCCTAACCACACGAAGACTCGCCTTTTACCACCACGGTCTGTTACATCAGTTACGATTAAAGTTACCGCCCTACTTTCTCTCCGTAATGGGGATAACACAACACGAGTGGCCAATCTGGCGATGCTACTCTAATGCACAACATGCCACGAGTAATCAAGGGAAGAATGCAGCCCTAGATCAACGGTTTGAGATTAGGGCTGACAGCGAGCAATGTTAGGAAACTGCTGGGTTGGGACAGAACGAAAGAGACGGAGCAGGAAAAGGCTCTGTGTCAGGACTCAGGAGTCAACATGGGCACCAAACAGGCCGAACCAGGGAGGGACTTACCTGAAAAAGACAAATAAGAAACCCTTCATTTACTGTTCCAAAATGTTTTGCTATGGTGTGCATTAAATGAATACAACCCAGGAGTCCATGGGCCTAGTTGCTAGAAAGAAACAGAGTGCAGGCTACTGGCTTGGCATGTGAAAAACGTACATTTGTTTAAAGATCTGTTAAAGGTTTTGTTAAATTTCAGCCAGTAGTTTTGAAAGTAGAGCTCACGAGCCAAAACGGGTCCCCGAAAATTGTGCTCAATTGTTCTCGAGCTCCGGAGCGAATGCCCAAAGAGTGAATTTATTTTAATGTATAATTTATTTTTTTAATTAAACAAACTTTGGGGGCGTTCATGTGGTGTGCATGTTGGACTCACCCAGCAATACTGTGCTGACCTGATCCCTCCTCAACCTTGCAACCTCATTAAACATCATTCCATAGCGCGTGGTCTCATCAGAATAGTATTTCAAATGAGCAAGCAAATGTGATAACGTAATTTTATACAACGGAAAATGAATACTTATGTTTCCATCAAATGTCCTACTCCTTGAAAGTGTGTTGATTATATCATATGCCAACGTGATAAATGATGATCGCTGGCAATCAACAGCTGCAGTGTTCCCAGCATTGGATTACCTAATTTCATGGAATACATGTCAAAGTCTATAAAGACAAAAAGTGAATGCATGGAATTATTTGATTTGGATGGATGGCCTATATTTTCCTCTATAAAAAGTGGATGAAAGTTTGCAGTATACATTTCTCAAGCACATCAAAGTTGTGTCGTTTCACGATTTGCAAATGGGATAGATGGACGCGTGCCTTGTGAAAAACCTTAAAGCCTATTGCACAATATATTCCAAAACTCAAACAAAATACACCAGTGGTACCATTTAGGAGATACAGGTTGTGACCATAGTGTTTCTGATCAGGTTGACAATGATCTTCTAATATATTTGTGTGGGTACAATGCCATCTTTTGAGCACAACATTTTGTGGTTTGCAGAGAAACGCATTAATGAAAAGAAACTACTACAGAGGTCTAACAGATCTAACGTTTTCTAACTTCTGATGCATGGATTTGATCGATGTATTCTCTGTATTTTCACTGTTATCATGAAAATAATATCTAATGGTTAGCCATGCAGTCACTTGAAACATTGATTCAGAGCGCACGTTCACTACATGACAGGAATGAGCGCGTAGATTGCATGAACTAAATGATGGCAGGTTAGAATGTAAGGATTCTGTGGCTTTTTCCACTGAGAGAGGACTGTAGATTGTTTATTATGCATGTATGAGCCACACAAATGGCACATTGAAACAGTAGGTAAAAAATGTATTTATTTTTCTATCTTCTGGAACATCTCTTTGAAGGGATATTTCGGGATTTTGGAAATGAGGCCTTTTATCAGAGTCAGATGAACTGGTAGATAACATTGGTATGTTTCTGTGTCCAATATGAAGGAAGTTAAAAGTAGTTTTGCGAGCCAAGGCTAACTAGCATTAGCGCAACGACATGCTAGCAGATACCCATAGACTTCCAGTCATTGCGCTAACACTAGTTAGCAATTGGAGCTAGTTAGCAACTTCCTTAAAACTGCACACAGACATAAACATGGTATCCACAAGTTCATCTGACTCTGGGGAAGTAGATAAAGGGTCTCGTTGCCAAAATATCCCTTTAAGTATACTCCTGAGGTGTGAAAGAAAAAAAGCATAGCCACGTCCATATTCTGCAAAGAGATTTGGGGCTTAGTAGCCAGTTTGTTTTCTGTGGTCTGACTGATGGTGTTGGGACCCTGGGGGTCAGCTCTCTGGGCTTGGAGACGGAGCGGGCCATCTGTTTAAACGGGTCCCTTTAATCCGGCCCAGAACAATATCCTGAGGCTGAGAGCTGAAGGTTGGAGGGGCACCCAACCGGCAGGCAACCCACAGGACTGCTCTAAGGCCAGACGTTAACTAGAGGAAAGGCTTATCGCCTCCGCTAGACACTGCGTCAGGGCAGACGCCCTTTAGACTTCACAATAGAACACTGCCTCTGTTTTCACACACTGAAAACACACATACAGTGCCCCTTCAGATAATATTCATTCCCCTTGACTTAAAGCCTGAATTCAAAATGGATTAAATTATTTTTCCCCCCTCACCTATCAACACACAATACCCCATAATGACAAAGTGAAAACATGTTCGGAGAATTGTTTTGCAAATTTATTGAAAATGAAATCTCTCATTTACGTAAGTATTCACACCCCTAAGTCAATACTTTGTAGAATCACCTTTGGTGGAAGTGATTACAAAGGTGTCTTTCTGGGTAAGTCTCCGCACCTTGGATTGTGCAACATTTGTCCATTATTCATTAAAAAAATGATTCAAGCTGTCAGATTGGTTGTTGATCATTGCTAGACAACTATGTTCAGTCATGCCATAGATTTTCAAGTAGATTTAAGTCAAAACTAAAACTCGGCCACTAAGGAACATTCACTGCCTTCTTGGTAAACAACTCGTGTAGATTTGGCCTTGTGTTTTAGGTTATTGTCCTGCTGAAAGGTGAATTCATCTCCCAGTGTCTGGTGGAAAGCAGACTGAACCAAGTTTTCCACTATGATTTTGCCTGTGCTTAGCTCCATTCCATACATTTTTTTTTATCCTGGGAAAAACTTCCCAGTCCTTAACGATTACAAGCATACCCATAACATGATGCAGCCACCACTATGATTGAAAATATGGAGAGTGTTATTCAGCAATGTGTCGTAATAAATTTGCCCCAAACATAACACTTTGGATTCAGGACAAAAAGTGAATTTCTTTGCAGTATTACTTTAGTGCCTTGTTGCAACAAGATGCATGTTTTGGAATATTTGTATTCTGTTCAGGCTTCCTTCTTTTCACTCAATTAGGTTAGTATTATGGAGTACTGTAACTAAAACGGTAATCCATCCTCTGTTTTCTCCTATCACAGCCATTAAACTGTTTTAAAGTCACCATTGGCCACACAATGAAATCCCTGTGCGGTTTCCTTCCTTTATGGACGCCTGACCTTTTCTAGTGACTGTGTGTGTTTATACACCATCCAAAGTGTAATTAATAACTTGCTAAAATGGATATTCAATGTCTGTTAAAAAAAAAWATATATATATATATATATCCATCTACCAATAAGTGGTCTTTGTGGTTGAATGTGTGTTTGAAATTCACTGCTCGACGAGGGACCTTACAGATAATTGTATTTGTGGGGTACAGAGATGAAGTAGTCATTCAAAATTCATGTTCAACAATATTAAAGCACACAGAGTTAGTGCATGCATCTTATTATATGACTTCTTAAGCACATTTTTACTTCTGAACTTACTTAGGCTTGCCATAACAAAGAGGTTGAATACTTATTGACTCAAGACATTTCAGCTTTTCATTTTTGTATTAATTTGTAAACATTGAAATATAGTATAATTCTACTTTGACATTGTGAAGTATTGTGTGTAGGCATTTAATAAATTAAATACATTTAAAATTCAGGTTGCAACACAACAAAATGTGGAAAAAGTCAACGGGTGTGAATACTTTGAAGGCACTGTATAGGGAGGCCAGTAAGATAAATAATCTGAGAATACAGGGAAAGAACAACATGTGGTATTGATAGAGTGGAAAAATATTCCTCTGACATAAATCTGTGTTAAGAGCGTTGAATTCTGTGGCTCATCTGTTCAATGAAAGATATGTAGGGCCTAAATTTCCACCCAGGGCACTTGTGCCTAATGTTGAAAAACACATTACCAGGACAAAAAAGGAAAAATAGGCGTCAAACCATGATAAACTGAAGGCAACCTGATAGTCTGTTGACAGACAGCGCTCCAAACAGACTGCTGGATACATATAGCCCCTCTCATCTCCCCGTTTCGCTTCCACAGTCTGTCAACATCCCAACGCTACTCAGTCATCTGAACACCATCCAAACCTACTTCTGAACCAATCAGATCACCCTATACCCCAAGGCCCGTGTACTCTACACCAAGAGGGAGAGTAAGTAGAAGTTACCCCTAATATAACCACAGAGTAAGAGCGAGGGGAGAGTGAAGGAGGGAAGGGAAGCTGGCAGAGTGAAGATGTAGGAGCCAAAAGGCTCATGAGAAAGTTTCAGAGATTGATTGTTAACTAAATAGTACCACAGATTTTTTTTTTTGCCATGCAGGTGAGAGAAAATGTTGCCGTTTTAAAGCACATTTCCTGCGATTCTACATACTCTGCCATGGAGTTGAGAGAACATGTTGCAGTTTTATAGATAATTACCTGCAATCCTATGCATTTTGCCATGGCTAATAATGTGTTATTTTACACAAACATAATAGTAAAATCTATACTGCTAAATGTATTATTTGGGGAATTTTCAATTCTCACTGACTGTCTTAGCTAGCTTTTATTTGGGTGATTGTTAGTTCTCAAAGATACATTTTCTAATAATATGTCATTATCTTTTCTACATACTTTATCCGTTTGTTGTTATTTAAGTTTACACTGAAAATGTTTTTCCATTCTGAATAAATATATATAACTTTAAAAAAAAATGTAAACACTGTTTGGAGATAGGTGTCCCGAAGAAACACTTAGGCAACCCGCCCAAGGATTTCAATGGCAGAACAATCCCTGCCCTGTATCAGTGGTTCCAGGAGCATCTTGGTCATTCTACCTGGTTCTTCCCTCCTTATGCCCCACAGGTCCTTGTCAATATTTTGGCTGTTCCTCCTGGCTCCCTTCTCAGTCTGCCTGCCCATCCAAACTTGTCGTGTTCCCACACAAAAACACGACGTGGAATAGGAGGCTTAGGGGTGTCGTCAAACCAGGGTCTCGTCGACAGTGAATCGCTCGCTGGCAAATTTACATCATCAATCAAGTGTTCTTGGAGAGGAGAATCACAGCAGTTCCTGTGATATCCAGGCAGTGAGCAGCACTCACACTGAGGCAAAAAGGAGGAGGCTACAAAAAGGAGGAGGCTACAAAATAAATAGGAGGCTACAAAAAATGTTTAAGCTACAAAATATTATCATCAAAGAAAGATAAGACTCTCAAGCCTCATTAGAAGTGTAGACAAGATCAGGCACTAAATCCGACTGGGGAAAAAATAACAATGTTCTTTTTTACACAAAAGATCATACAAATTATTGCCTGATGATCTTCTGAACTTCCCAATACCTTTCTGATGCATTTCAGCCACTTCAAACCATACTTCCCTTGGCTTGAAGTACTGTCAGGCTCATTTGGAACAGGCCGTCATAGCCCCAATTAAAAAAGGAACCAATGACCATGGATTACATCATATTTCTTACATGGTGTGGTCACGAAAACATTTTGATATCAAAATGGGGTCGCAGGACAAAAAATGTTTGGGAACCCCTGACCTTGGTCATGTTGGAGTCAATGAGCCCCATCACATCAGCCTCTATAAGCCCGGCCCCAGGCCTGCAGAGGATCCTCAGCCTCTGGGAGTCAATGGAGCTGCTTTAAATTCCTCAGAACCGCACCGGGATAAAGAGATGGAGAGAGCAGGAGGAGGGAGTTTTAGTTATGTAGGACTCGACAGCACTGAGCAGAGCCCATAGGAAATAGATCACTCACGCACCTTGGAGGACATTTTCTCTTCCAAAGTAAGGCGAAGACACAGAACAGTCATCGGCCAGAGGAAGACCTTAGGCCTGGAAGGAATCTTCACCCCAAAACTGCACAGCTCACCTCAAGCTGGGGTGAGGAGTGATGCATAACACTAGGAATGTTTATATTTTATTATTGAATCTTCTGATTCAACAGAAAGAGAAAAGACTTGAGGAAGATGGGTCCTCTACTTATGATGAATGTTGCCTAACTATACAAAATTGTTATTAACAGTTCAAAACATTGTGCCCCCTGTACATCGCAGTCCAAAAGGGTCATAAAATGTAGCTTGAGKCAACTTCTAATTAACTGTGGTGTTCCCCAAGGCAAGCTCTGCGCAAACCCTGTAGGTAGTGTTAACATTACGCCACATTCAAATATAGAACAGAGCTGTGGTTTGTCAACATGGAGCAAACCGTACTTGGAGACATGCCTCCCTGCTGAGTCGCCAATGTTTTAGAAAATTATCATTTGCTGCCCTCTTGTGGAATAAAGAGCTATGAAAGACCATTAATCACTAATATGTAAGGGTGTCCACCCAAAAACGTACAGCATCTTTGGTCTATTGGTGAAAAATAATATATAATTGTGTAGATAATCATCTAATAAAACCTATGGTCCAACCCTAATGTCTCTATCATAATCTGTTCAAAAGCTAATGGAGTTTCTATCCTGGTAAAATGGCCAAAATAAGGGTGAATAATTAAATGGAGGTCAGAGGGGAAAAAAGTGGTCAATAGTCAGAAAAATAATATTGCGTCAGCTAGGCTGGCTGCTGTGCAAGAACTGTGGCTAACTGACAGGCTCACCGTTGAACTCATCATCATTGTTCTCGAATCAGGATGACATTGAACAGGTGGTATATAGGTGGTAGGATACATAGCGATTTTGAGACGACATGTAGTATTTTCATATTTTAGTATACGCTTTTCTTATTAACGCGAAATTCCTGTTACTTTTCGATTTCTCACAAAAACGGGTATTTCTGAAATTTCAACTGAGCGTGACAAGCATTTTCGGTGCTTATTATCGGGTACAAATCCGAATTTTGTGATATAATGTTAATGATTTGTTAGAGAAAGACCCCACTGTACGATTCAGAACATGAATAATAATTTGTCTTGGTAAAATGTATTTTATAACATAAGGAAGTGAAATTTCATCACCAAAGCGCGTGTTCACGCATCCTGATAATTCGAATGGAATTCTCCATCTGTTACATTGTTAGACATTGCCAACGATAACACAGTGCCTTTATTTGACTAACTTGATTAAAGCCTTCCATATGCATTTCCTGTTATGTCCAAGAAAACACACTACAGACTGGATTTTTGGCAGCTCTCAGTGACTTGGGAGAAAAAAACTGCCTCCATGATTACAAAGGCATTTGAGGCAGTTTCCTGGCGCCATCTTATGGACAACGTGGGGAATGTATACAGTGACAGAAAGTATGTGACGTACACAGTAGTAGAGAATGTTCCCCACAAGTATATTTAGCATTTCCAATCTTCTCTGGCAGCTAAAAGAAGGCGTTCCTGGTAATGAGAAGGGCAGTCAAAGAAAGTACTAGCCAAGAGGCTAACGGGACATATTGTCACTTGGGAGATACTAACTGTCCAGTGTCTTATGTGTGGGAATGTTTGGCGGGTGCAGTCCGTCTCACCTCAGCAGAGAGAAGACACTGTAGGAGTTCCTCACTGAACTCTGGTCCACCTGGAGTAAACTGTTCTTCTTCCTCTCAGAGTGGTCCTGAAATATGCACATTACAACAACAAACCAAACACAGAAAATGAATTATACAACAGAATGTCTATAGTCTATGTTAGGGACAGAATTCCTGGAACAAAGTCAGCAGTACCTTATGATCAAAGTCAGCTGCATAGTAGCCATCATTCAATCCAAATATGATCTCATTTGGATTCCTGGAGCGGATCTGTGAAGGAACAAAGCAGTGGTATTTAGTCTGTATTAAAACAAGAGAGGCTGTTATTGTCTATATGACTGCAGACTGTACTGTATTCTGATCAGAGGAAAGCATGGTATGCTAGTCAGCATACATCCCAAAGCAGCCTACATTATATGAGCGTATGTTGTTTCCACTGACCTGTTGCCCTGTGTATCTAAGCCCGTCCAGGTTGACCTTCCACTCTATGAGAAGTGTGAACTGTTCCTCTCGGCCYCCCCAGATCTTCACCACGAAGCAGGACACAGACGTGTCCAGGAGGTCTGGCAGCATGCCAAAATCCAGGCTCCGCCATGTTGGATTCTGTAAAAAACAGGACAAGAGAATTGATGAGACAGCTGAATAAATGATCCCACTGGGTTGCAAAGTTTTGATAAGTTCAACTAATATTGCGTCTTAAAACAACCAAGTGTTTAATTTGTTCCCGATTTTGAGACAGGTTGAGAGGCACATTTGAAAGATTCAAATGACAAATCATGTGTGTCAGTAGGGTGTGTGAAAGTGACTCGAGCACACAAAATGGTGCTGAACCAGGATGTTAATTTAACTGTAATGTAACTGTTGTCCCACTTATAAAAGTCTGACCAAATATTTACAAATCCAACTTCAATATCCCGAGGCAATTTGTCGTCACAAAGGCTTGGCTTGTCCAACAATCGGTAACTAGGTTTCAGACTGATTTCTGAGCTACTCAAACCCAGCGGGCAAAACTGGTTGCAATGTCATTATCATTATGACGTCACATGCCACATTTTGCCTGCTGGGAAGACAAGGTCCCTGGACTCCCTGAGGTTTGTCTGTCTATCCTGTGTCATAAACTACTGTACAAAGAAGCCCATTCCCACCATTCAAAGAGCCTACCCATCTGCCTTCCTGCAGAACGATATATAACTGATAATCTTAAACTGTTTGTAAAATGGAGGATTGACAAAGCCAGAAGTGGAGAGGAAAACAAGAGAAATAAAGGCAAAAATGGCCTAGAGATGGGGGGGTAGTGTGCCGTGCGCAATGTTCCTCTACATAATAACAGGAAGAGCAGGCGGAAAGGAGCAGCCTCCTTTGACAGACGAGAGACCACAAAGGGGAAACAGACCAGAACACTAGAAAGCAAAGGTCACAAAGAGGAATGCTGATGTTTTTAAACACAAAAACAGATTTCTGATCTCTGCCAGACATGATCATGAGCTTCATCTGCAGTGCATTATAGACTAGAGAGTAAAGGAAAGGTAGGCTTGGAAAATAGCTTAGGCCAGCTCATGACTCTGCATTTAGCCTGTTWGTAATGGTCTGCTATACTTGGCTGCATTCATCATAGACTGAATAGACTCCATGCAGAGATGGGAGCGAATAGCAGCTGTTGTTGCACATAGATTTGGTCATACACCCGAACAGTCGGTGAGGACAATCGTTTCCCCGCTAATGAGGAAACCAAAAATATGAAAACTACCAACTGAAGTTGCATTAATAGCGCTATAGTTGAGAAAATCATCAGCAGTATCTGATTTTACTGAATGACATCTTTCAGAACACAATGACAGCCCTGCTATGAACACGTTTACAGAGAGAAAGAGTACAATGGAAGCTTGTGGTCATATTTCATTCCTGTTGATGTAAGCCTATTTGTTTCACCTTCTCTCATACAGTGTGTTGCTACAAGGCTGCTTCCCACCTTCCTGTTGTTTGTTTATATGACTGGGGGACAACACAAAGAAAGAGAATAGTGCATGCTAGGAACAGTGACATTGACTGTTTTCTGTTGTCTTGGTCTTGTTGCACACACGCATCCTATCACAGCTGTCAATGAGAGACCGAACAGTAAACTCCTGTGCTGTGACCTCTGTGAAGCTGAGGAGACAGGAAGAGAGCTCCACAATCCTGGTGTGGCTGATTTTTGCAACATCAATATGTCCAACCAAACAAGTATTATGGACACTTGTCTATGACTGCTCAAAGCGGGTCAATCAAAACCTCCCTTTCTGTCAGGTTACTTTAAGTAACATCAGCAGTTGATGTTTTGACGGAGAGAAAGTGAAAGGTTGGCTACTTGACTTGATTCTGTTAGACGCAAACACCAAGGCAGCTGGCCTGAGTCCATGTGTTGACTGTCAGGCACTACTCCTCCACAATTTGGAAATGGAGGAAGTATGCCCTCTTTCCACACAGCAGCACTGGAGAAAGTGACCACTGTATACACTTTCGCATGCACCACACATGTGAGCGCGCATAAGCTAGGACAGGGGTAGGCCCAGCGCTTAAAATCGAGCCGGACACCGTCGGAACAGAACCCGGCACCTCTCCGTTTTGAACTGTTTCATTCAGGAACCTACTTTGCCGGATCCGGTACATCTACATAAAAAATAAATAGTCATTGGAACAACAAATAAAACATCATAAATCACCCAGAAAAACAGTTACATTCTTCCATAAAAAAAGTCCACAATCAACACTCTAAACTACACYAACGGCACCAGAACATTAAGATGAAATGTATTTTGAATTTTGTTCTAGCAATACGGTGCATTAAAACTAAATTCCTGCATAGCTATAAAATCTAACTGTAGTTTTGACACAGCCAGATCAACAGTCGGGGCAATAGCATCATCCYCATATAGATTAAGTTTACCATTTTTAACAATTGAACAATGATTATTATATAAATAGTGAAGAATACAGGTCCCAAAAATCGACCCGTGGTACACCTTTATGTACTTCAAGAAATTGGACTTAACCCCATCAATCATAATGGCCTGAGTTCTGTCACTAAGATACCATGAACAGGCGTCAGAGCTCAGGCCTTTCGAGGACAACATTCAATAAAATAGCATGATCAATCGTGTCAAAAGCTTTTGACAGGTCCACAAACAAAACAGAACATTTCATTTTAGTGTCTAAAGCATTGACAAGAACATTGTTAACTAAAGTGGTTGCTGTAATAGTGCTATGCCCAGACCTAAACCCTGACTGGTTTACATTCAAAATATATTTCCCAGATTTAAAAAAACTGCTAATTTTTACATTTACCAAAGATTGAAGAACCTTTGCTAGACAAGGAAGCTTTGAAATGGCTGCGAAAATTATTACTCTATTTTATCAACGTCTAAATAGGCCTATTGAGTGAACATTGTTTCACAAAGTAAAACAAGAGAGACAGTCTTTGGCACAAGAGTATTGGCCATCGCTGGCTAGTGAGCGGTGCATCYTTGGGTGAGTCAGTGAAAGTGGAAAGCTTTTCTAGGACTATAATTTACTGATCGTTTTTTATTGATCTCAGATTCTCAGTTTGGCAATGTCAAAGTAGCCTGTCATTTCAATCATTTGTGTGTTATTWAAAAAGATTATGCTGAAGCCTCCAGTCATATAAAATGACAAAGAATTGCATGAAATGTGTTTATAAAAAGSTCAAATTCTTCCCAGACCCAAGTACAAAAAAAATGCAACTTCTGTAAGCGCCTCTACTCTAATACTCTATACCACTACATAAATGCGATGATAGGCATGCCCTGCTTAATTATAAAGGTGACTTCTATTTTTTGTCCATTCCGGTACCTCAGAGCACCCCAGGTCACTTCCCTCTCGCAGTCCCTTTTTGTTATGGCACCTCCCAATTTACAAYCACTGGGTAGGCCTAGGACTTGTTTCAATTCATGGGTCTTCGGAATACAACTAGGCCTATAACCGGTAGTGTGCCTCCACAGATGTGAGCAGACAAAGCATACGACATAATTGATTATGACATTCCATAGCTGGTGCTACGGTCATTTTTTGTGAGGCCAGGAGGCTCTGGCCCAACACGTGTTTTTCTTTTTTCAAACAACGACACTCACCAATGAATCTCGGATGACCTCACTCTTGTAAAAGTCTGCAAGGGAAGGAGAAAAGCCAGTTAAGATTTATTTTAAAGCTTTCTCAAGCAGACAATGAATAAACTCACAAAAGCTCAAACAGCACTTGTGAGGATGCAACTCCTTTCAGGACTACAATGATGGGAGGAGTCCTATTAAAGGGTTTGCACAGCAAACGTTTCTAGGATTACCTGACAACAGTAAGCCGTGAGGTTTAGCCTTGATCTGGGTCATTGTTGATCATTGACTTATAATGAAATAATTTGTCCTTAAAACAAAGTGAAAGACCACATTTACTGTAGCATCAGCGTCCCCTAACAAGCCAAACCCTTGTGCATTTAACCACACAGCGTAATGGGACTCTGACCTTTCTCCCACTTATGAGAGTAATGCAGTCCACCTTAATGCTGAACATTTAGACCTAAAGGGGGCTCTGGCACTAAGGGCCGAAATCTAACGTGAGATGTCCGCATAGTAACATGGCTTTTGGTTAAATCATGCAATCATGTCAATGGAAGAGTTGCTCAAAAACTTTAGTTATGTGCACAGAACTAGTTTGGATTCAGGCCCAAAGACAAGTTAAGTCAATTTGTACTGTGGACTGGGCTCAGTATGAAAGGGGTATTAGTGCAGTAGCCTAGTACATTGTCTTACAGAGACAGCAGAGAGAGTACTGTATAGTAGTACTGACCTCTGGATATCCGGTCCTCTAAGCAGAGATGAAGGGAAAAATATGTGTCCAGTAGTGGAGAGCCATTCTTGTTGACAATGTTGCGGGCTGCAATGCTTCTGAGATGACGTAACCGCCTCTGTCAGGGAGAGAGGCAGACGGTAAGATAGTCAGGAAAAAGAGATGAGAAATAGAAGAGGCATAGAGGCAGAGCTGGAGAGTCAGGGATAGCGAGCAGGAGAGAGAACATGTTAAATGGTCTGCCCAAAACAAGGGGGACTGTCAGGCAGTTTGAAAGCCTAATGGGTCAGTTTCAATGCCTTTACAATTGTATTAACACCTTCAAGAGTCTCATCTGGTTACACAATCCAAATTGATGCTTATCAATTTACGAAACTGTTACCAAAGAACTAGCCTAATTCACACAGGATAAACATAGAGTAGCAACCAGAATACCAAATGTCATATAGCAAAGTAATTACTGTTCATCAGGGGTCCCCAATAACATTCAGCCGTGGGCCTATTTTTCCTGGAGCGGATGGTCGGTAGTTATAAATAATTTGTACTCGACAAATTGACCACAAGAATCCCAAAGAGATATAGTATTTGACCAAAACAGAATAATTTCAAACCTTGATTACATTGGGATACGATCGCATATACTGTATCCCTCTATCTATGCATGGGAATACTTGGGAACAGACTTCCTAAATTAGAATCAATTTTAGCTGATTTCGTCCTGATTTTACAGTCTTTTATGCCTCATGAAGCTGGTTGAGAGAATGCCAAGAGCGTGCAAAGCTGTCATCAAGGCAAAGGGTGGCTACTTCGAAGAATCTCAAATATATTTAGATTTTAACACTTTGTTGGTTACTATATGATTCCATGTGTTATTTCATAGTTTTGATGTCTTTACTATTATACTACAAAGTAGAAAATAGTAAAAATAAAGAAAACCCCTGGAATGAGTAGGTGTGTCCAAACTTTTGACTGGTACTGTATGTATGTATGTATGTATGTATGTACATTACACTACCGTTCAAAAGTTTGGGGTCACTTAGAAGTGTCCTTGTTTTTGAAAGAAAAGCAAATTTTTTGTCCATTAAAATAACAGCAAATTGATCAGAAATACAATATCTACATAGGTGTCAGAGGCCCATTATCAGCAACCATCACTCCTGTGTTCCAATGGCACGTCATATTAGCTAATCCAAGTTTATCATTTTAAAAGGCTAACTGATCATTAGAAAACCCTTTTGCAAATATGTTAGCACAGCTGAAACCTGTTGTTCTGATTAAAGAAGCAATAAAACTGGCCTTCTTTCGACTAGTTGAGTATCTAGAGCATCAGTATTTGTGGGTTTGATTACAGGCTCAAAATGGCAAGAAACAAAGAACTTTCTTCTGAAACTCATCAGTCAATTCTTGTTCTGATAAATTAAGACTATCCCATGCGAGAAATTGCCAAGAAACTGAAGGTCTTGTYCAACGCTGTGTACTACTCCCTTCACAGAACAGTGCAAAGTGGCTCTAACCAGAATAGAAAGAGGAGTGGGAGGCCCCGGTGCACAATTGAGCAAGAGGACAAGTAAATTAGTGTCTAGTGTGAGAAAGACGCATCACAAGTCCTCAACTGGCAGCTTCATTAAATAGTACCCACAAAACACCAGTCTCAACGTCAACAGTGAAGAGGCAAAGAAAAAGACATATCTCCGACTGGCCAATAAAATAAAAGATTAAGATGGGCAAAAGAACACAGGCACTGGACAGAGGAACTCTTTCAAAAACAAGGACATTTTTAAGTGATCAAACTTTTTTTGCTCTGAAAACTTGGGGGGGGCGAATTTGTCCTGGCTATTGGGGAACCCTGCTGTAAATCCTCAAGTTAAAAAATAAACTGTAATTTTAGAATATCTTAAAGTATCTGGTTAAACAGTCACACGTAGGCTATCAACATTTGCCCCCAAAAAATACATTTTATGGAATGATTCACGTCCGGGAATAACTGACCACAGATGCAGACAAGAGTTCCATTTGAAACCAGAGTTCATGTTGACTTCACTGTGTGTTTCCATTACAAAAGCCTTGCATACACAAGAGAGTCACAGTTTCATCAACTAAAGCTCAAGCCAGCGTACCATTGATGCACAAAAACTCTTTGTACAGATCACCATGGTTGGATATCAGTAAAGAAATCCATCCTTCAAAAACTGAGCATAAAATAAAAGGAACCCGCTTGAAGAGAAAGGTTCAGTTATTTCCAATCAAAAAAAGATAGGCTAACTGAAGAACACTTTTTTTTCTTCCACAGATGACAATCTATAAAAATAAAAAAAATGGCTCCAAAGAAAAAAACTCATAATTGAGAGTGGTTAAGTCAAGAGAACMACCATGGGACATGACAGATACTCATGAAAAGAGGGGCCCCTCCGGGCAGCAGCATCAGAGAAGCAGCAGGACTTTATGTCAATGGCCGGCCTTCACCRGATCTGCATTCTTCAATCTCCAGCAACCCACACTGAGCTTCCACCACCACAGGCATTAGGGATAAATCTAAGTCATGGGATTCCCTAAAAGATTAAGGCCCCTGAAACAAAAACACAGCTTGTTCAGCAAAGGCTTTTTCCCCCCACAAAAATGTCAGAAGACGTTTCTCCGAATGAGCTAATTTGTAGCTATGAGAGCAAAGAGGGCCTCCAGCAGAACATATAATCTKCCTACTAGGCCAACTGGTGATCTTTAGCGCTGAGACAATGCCAGTACCAGAATATTTTTCCCATGGCAAAAATGAAAACACCAAGGAGACCAAACTCGTTGGTCCTTAAAAAACGTGTTGTACGTAAAATATTGTGTGCTTTAGATTTGGACATAAATACATGTGACTCTGGATGACAACGTAAGTTTGTTTCCACCATTCGGGCTGTTTTCCTAAAGAAGTTAGATCTGCTTTGTGTTTTGTTTCCTTGCCACGATACTAACGAGTATTGCGATAGTGCTATTGTCCCGGCCATAGTCATCGTGCTGTGAAGGTAAATGGTTGAGTCCATRCAGGTGTATATCTTTTTTTGTACCTTTCCTTAACTAGGCAAGTCTGTTTAGAACAAATTCTTATTTACAATGATGCCTACACCAGCCAAACCCAGACAACACTGGGCCAATTGTGCACCGCCCTATGGGACTCCCAATCACGGCCGGTTGTGATACAACCTGGATTCGAACCAGGGTGTCTGTAGTTCTGGTACTTCCGGCGCCGACAGAGATGGCCGCCTCGCTTCGCGTTCCTAGGAAACTATGCAGTATTTTCCTTTTTTACGTGTTATTTCTTACATTGGTACCCCAGGTAATCTTAGGTTTTATTACATACAGTCGGGAGGAACTACTGGATATAAGAGCAACGTCAACTCACCATCATTACGACCAGGAATACGACTTTCCCGAAGCGGATCCTCTGTTTTGCCCACCACCCAGGACAATGGATTGGATACCAGCCGGCGAACCAAAACAACGTCGCCGTAAAAGGGGCCGACGAAGCGGTCTTCTGGTCAGGCTCCGGAGACGGGCACATCGCGCACCGCTCCAGAGCATACTACTCGTCAATGTCCAGTCTCTTGACAACAAGGTTGATGAAATCCGAGCAAGGGTACCATTCCAGAGAGACATAAGAGACTGTAACGTTCTTTGCTTCACGGAAACAGGGCTCACTCGAGACACGCTATCGGAGTCGGTACAGCCAGCTGGTTTCTTCACGCATCGCGCCAACAGAAACAAGCATCTTTCTGGTAAGAAGAGGGGCGGGGGGGGTATGCCTTATGATTAACGAGACGTGGTGTGATCATAACATACAGGAACTCAAGTCCTTCTGTTCACCCGATTTACAATTCCTCACAATCGAATGTCGACCGCATTATCTACCAAGAGAATTCTCTTCGATTATAATCACAGCCGCATATATTCCCTTCCAAGCAGACACGTCGACGGCCCTGAACAAACTTTATTTGACTCTATGTAAACTGGAAACCACATATCCTGAGGCTGCATTCATTGTAGCTGGGGACTTTAACAAGGCTAATCTGAAAACAAGACTCCCTAAATTATATCAGCATATTGATTGTGCTACCAGGGCTGGTAAAACCCTGGATCATTGTTATTCTAACTTCCGCGACGCATATAAGGCCCTCCCCCGCCCTCCTTTTGGAAAAGCTGACCAAGACTCCATTTTCTTGCTCCCAGCCTATAGACAGAGACTAAAACAGGAAGCTCCCGCGCTCAGGTCTGTTCAACGCTGGTCCGACGAATCTGATTCCACGCTTCGAGATTGCTTCGATCAAGTGGATTGGGATATGTTCCGCATTGCGTCCAACAACAACATTGACGAATACGCTGATTCGGTGAGCGAGTTTATTAGCAAGTGCATCGGCGATGTAGTACCCACAGGAACTATTAAAACATTCCCAAACCAGAAACCGTGGATTGATGGCAGCATTCGCGRGAAACTGAAAGCGCGAACCACTGCTTTTAACCAGGGCAAAGTGACCGGAAACATGACCGAATACAAACAGTGTAGCTATTCCCTCCGCAAGGCAATCAAACAAGCTAAGTGCCAGTACAGAGACAAAGTAGAGTCGCAATTCAACAGCTCAGACACAAGAGGTATGTTGCGGGGTCTACAGTCAATCACGGATTACAAAAAGAAAACCAGCCCCGTCGCGGACCAGGATGTCTTGCTCCCAGACAGACTAAATAACTTTTTCGCTCGCTTTGAGGACAATACAGTGCCACTGACAGGATCCGCTACCAAAACCTGCAGACTCTCCTTCACTGCAGCCGACGTGAGTAAAACATTTAAACGTGTTAACCCTCGCAAGGCTGCAGGTCCAGACGGCATCCCCAGCCGCATCCTCAGTGCATGCGCAGACCAGCTGGCTGGTGTGTTTACGGACATATTCAATCAATCCTTATCCCAGTCTGCTGTTCCCACATGCTTCAAGAGGGCCACCATTGTTACTGTTCCCAAGAAAGCTAAGGTAACTGAGCTAAACGACTACCGCCCCGTAGCACTCACTTCCGTCATCATGAAGTGCTTTGAGAGACTAGTCAAGGACCATATCACCTCCACCCTACCTGACACCCTAGACCCACTGCAATTTGCTTACCGCCCCAATAGGTCCACAGATGACGCAATGGACCCAGCACTACACACTGCCCTAACCCATCAGGACAAGAGGAATACCTATTGTGAGAATGCTAATTCATCACAACAGCTCAGCATTTAACACCATAGTACCCTCCAAACTCGTCATCAAGGCTCGAGGACCCTGGTCACGACCCCGCCCTCTTCAACTGGGTACTGGACTTCTGACGGGCCGCCCCAGGTGGTGAGAGTAGGTAACACAATCTCCACCCCGCTGATCCTCAACACTGGGTCCCCACAAGGGTGCGTTCTGAGCCCTCTCCTGTACTCCCTGTTCACCCACGACTGCGTGGCCATGCACACCTCCAACTCAATTATCAAGTTTGCAGACGACACTACAGTGGTAGGCTTGATTACCAACAACGACGAGACGGCCTACAGGGAGGAGGTGAGGGCCCTCGGAGTGTGGTGTCAGGAAAATAACCTCACACTCAACGTCAACAAAACAAAGGAGATGATCGTGGACTTCAGGAAACAGCAGAGGGAGCACCCCTATCCACATTGACGGGACAGTAGTGGAGAAGGTGGAAAGTTTTAAGTTCCTCGGTGTACACATCACGGACAAACTGAATTGGTCCACACAGACAGCGTGGTGAAGAAGGCGCAGCGCGCCTCTTCAACCTCAGGAGGCTGAAGAAATTCGGCTTGTCACCAAAAGCACTCACAAAACTTCTACAGATGCACAATCGAGAGCATCCTGTCGGGCTGTATCGCCGCCTGGTCGGCAACTGCTCCGCCCACAACCGTAAGGCTCTCCGAGGGTAGTGAGGTCTGCACAACGCATCACCAGGGGCAAACTACTGCACTCCAGGAACCTACACCACCCGATGTCACAGGAAGGCCATAAAGATCATCAAGGACAACAACCACCCGAGCCACTGACTGTTCACCCCGCTATCATCCAGAAGGCGAGGTCAGTAAGGGTGCATCAAAGCAGGGACCGAGAGACTGAAAAACAGCTTCTATCTCAAGGCCATCAGACTGTTAAACAGCCACCACTAACATTGAGTGGCTGCTGCAAACATACTGACTCAAGTCCAGCTCACTTTAATAATGGAAAAATGTATCACTAGCCACTTTAAAACAATGCCACTTAATATAATCTTCACATACCCTACATTACTCATCTCATATGTATATACTGTACTCTATACCATCTACTGCACCTTGCCTATGCCGTTCTGTACCATCACCCATTCATATATTTTTATGTACATATCTTCATCCCTTTACACTTGTGTGTATAAGGTAGTTGTTGTGAAATTGTTAGGTTAGATTACTCGTTGGTTATTACTGCATTGTCGGAACTAGAAGCACAAGCATTTCGCTACACTCGCATTAACATCTACTAACCATGTGTATGTGACAAATAAAATTTGATTTGATTTGGTAGTGACACCTTTAGCACTGAGATGCAGTTCCTTAGACCGCTGTGCCACTCGGGAGCCAACATGTAACAGTATTACTTCTGTCCCTCTCCTTGCCCCAACCTGGGATCGAACCAGGGACCCTCTGAACACATTGACAAGTCACCCACGAAGCATCGTTACAATACGGGCTGTTTGACAGAGAACTGTAAATGTTCACATATTTTGGTGTTACAGTCTCAGTGGCCTTTACTTTCAATGGTCCCATTTCATAGCAGTCAAAACAGACAATGTTTTTTCTACAGGGATCATAAGTTCTTACTCTAAGGGACATAACACGCAGGTCACGATCTAGCTCTGAACCTTTGCACAATGAGCACATAATAAAGTAGTAGGCCTCGGTGTATCCTACTGTACTCCAAATGAAATAAACACATGTTAGAATAGGGGCAGTTCCATGGTAACAGAGTGACACAGACTCAGATGTTTCACTTTAAAATGCATGTCAAACAAAAACCAATTATTGCAAAGTTAAACAAACCATATACGCACATTGACAACTTAATTTCCACAGAAGATTCTACAAAAACATATTTAGTTGATGAAGAGTGAAGATACAAAGTTTGGTAACAGAATGACGGTTTGTGCTGTTTGCGCAGTTATTCTGTTACCAAACTTTGCATCTGCAATGTTTTTACACTCCTCAAATTGTCCAGTGTTGGTGACCGAGTCGCCACTTGAGCCACTTCTTCTTGTACTGCGCCGTTATTTGCGGCCCGCCTGTTAGCTTGCACGATTCTTGACATTCTCCTTTCGACTTATCATCAACGAGCCATTTTTGCTCACAAAACTACCGCTGACTGGATGTTTTTTGTTTGTCACACCATTCCTGGTAAACCCCAGACAGTGTCGTGTGTGAAAAGCCCAGGAGAACGGCTGTTTCTGAGATACTAGAACCGGCGTGCCTGGTACCGATGATCATACCACGTTCAAAGTCGCTTATGTCACTCGTTTTGCCCATCCTAACGTTCAATCGAACAGTAACTGAATGCCTCGATGCCTGCTTTATGCCACATGACTCACGGTCTGTAAGAGCTAACCATTTTCATGAACGGGGTGGTGTACCTAATAAACTGGCCACTGAAGACCACTTTTTGGTCATATCAAGTGCAAGGGCTTGCAGGTAAAGGTGCAGTTTGAGAGCTGTAGACGTATAGCTATGTCTGATGTGGTTCAGTCCTATTAGGGGTTAAGCTGGTTGCTGAGGACTTATTAATAATAACTTGTGCAAAGACCTTGGGCATCAGACTGAAGGGTCTGTCCTGTAACTAGTTCATAAGTCAGGTGACCAAATTACTGTAGTGGTGCCTCSGTATCAGGCCAGGTCTTACTAAACTGGCTAATTATCATCGTCTCTGTAGCTTGCAAATTAGATAACTAACAATTATATCTTACGTTTGCACATGTATATTGTTATTAAATACAACTTTGTATGTAACGGACTAAGGCTTAGAAGCTAGAGCTGTCTGGATACTCAAGAGAGCTGTAAAAGTCAGCTGAGCTAACGTTAGTTTGCTAGTTAGCTTAGCTCACTCTGCAGGCCTGTTGTATTCATCTTGCAGCTGACACACAGCAACGTAACAATACAGGACAATACGCATATAATCTACATAAACACAGAGTTACGGGTGTTTGTCKTTACCTGCTGAGATGTGAGCTCAACGTGCAATGCTCGAGAAGATGAGGCTCCAGAGTTGACAGAGTGATCCCGACTGGTGATGGAGTTCATTCTCCTATCGGCACCAGGGCGTTCGCTCCTTCATTCAACAAAACATCTCATCCCTGCCACCGATCAAACCCAGATCCTGTACATCTAGATTTACCTTCTACGGCAGAAATGTATGCATCGGTGTAGCTAACGTTCGTAAGAAAACAGCACTCTTGAAGCTGTCAGTTAGCAAGCTATGTAGCTAGCTAGCTACGTGACATAAACAAAGTAGGACTTGCTCGTGTAGCTTTCGGTCTGTTAGAGGGCAGCACCAGTAGATCACTGATTGGTCCACGGCTGTGTCTGTCAAATTAAGGAGTTACTCGTCGTTCGAATATACTCGTCAAATATAATGTCTATCACAAAGAAAGGGGCGGAGAGACAAACCTCTAGAGCTGCAATATGAGGAAGTGGGTGTTTATGTATGGTGACCAATGATGTATACTTCGCTGATGGTGACAACAAATATTTTTATAACTAAACCAAGATCGACCACAGTCTGTCATTTCCAACGGGAACAAATGAGTCAGTGGGCAGACGTCTAGCGAGATCCTATTGGCGCGTTCTAGCATCATCTACATATTTCCGTTAGGGGACGCCTACTCTGAAGTGTGCGTTTGCAATAACTCAATTCGCCTCTGCACTCCTAAAAATTGCGATTTTTAAAAACTTTTGCAAAGGGTAAAGTCTATAAAACGTAGTCCACTCTGTTCATAACAGTTGTTAGTTTTGGGAACAGAAAATTGTATTGAAATGTTTCATCGATGAGAAAATGTGCAGAATGTAGGCCAAATTCCATCTTGTTCCATCTTCTCCCACTGCCGGTCAGTGGCCTTCTTTTATGGTAGTGAGTGGAAATGCCAAGCGGATGCTTCACATTTATGCATCTGGTGAAATATCTGTCTCATTGTTCTATCTGTGGCGACAACGCACTCAACCAGAGATACTCTATATAATGACGAGATGGTCTTATCTAACAATCAAATCACATTTTATTAGTCACGTACGCCAAATACAACAGGTGTAGGTAGACCTTACAGTGAAACGCTTACTTACGAGCCCCTAACCGACAGTGCAGTTTCAATAAATACAGATAAGAATAAGACAATGTGAATAGTCTGGGTAGCCATTTAACTAGATGTTCAGGAGTCGTATTGCTTGTGGGTAAAAGCTGTTTAGAAGCCTCTACAATGGTAGTAGTTGGCCGTGTTCATGAGCATAAAATCAATGCATCATGATTTGTAGATCAGTCAGTCGGCAGTCGCCTGCAATGTCGAACAAGCTGGTTGTCACAAAGGTGGAAAGGCAAGCAGCGACAGGCGAGATCAGGTGGCAACATTCTAGCCAATGAGAGGGCAGATAAGCATGTAAAGAACAGAAATAACTGATATTGAATTGTTTTTCTCAAAGTTGCCGAGATGCCACATGCGTCCACTTATATCAGTACATTCGTAACAAACTAAACATTACTTAACTTCTATTCAATCAAATAAGCCTCACTTAGCYATCACATTTTTTGCTGACCAAATCCAACACTCTCACACCATACAAAAAAGTGGAGTGGAGCCTCTATTTACGCTCAGATTCGAAGATGCTTATTAACATCAAAGTAGATACAAGACTACAAATCTCGGCAACCTCCTGCACGTCATCTCTAGCTGGCACCTTTGCTAACAGGTACATTTAAAGTAATGTTGCCAATTTATTAATTACTATGTTTAGCTAGCATTAGATAGTTAATCCGGAGATTCTTACTTTTGCCTCGATTTGGCAGTCTTGTCCAGATCAACATGGCATTTGTAGTTCTTTATGATAGCCACATTAACAGTTAATTAGCATTTATTTTGTTGTGGGTAAATACTGGTGAATACATTGATAAAAGTCACCTTGTCCGAGAGATATATACATTGTTATCAGTCACGCAAGGGTAAGCCTACACAAAACACAGCCTTTATTTTAAGTGTTTCTAAAATCTCCTCTGGGAAAAAATATATGGTAAAAAAAAAATTGGAACAATTGGAATACTCTATTGTATGGACCTTCAGCAGTCACAAAATAAAGCACCAATCAACCTAGCCTTCAAACTTGCACAAGGTGGCAGCATCACATGACTAGAAACAGTATCAATTCAACAGTTAATAACCTTTTATGATTAGATTTTCTTGCCTCCTGTGTCCTCTCTCCTCAGTTGAGGAGAAGTTGGCGAGGAGAGTGAACATGGATGGAAATGCACTTGCTTGAAATGAGATGGTACTTCTCCACTCGTGCGCCATTAGGCAAATTACGTTTACAGGGGTGGATCCCAAATTAAATGTGTAAAGTGATCAAAACAAATTAAGTCAGTTTTGCAAGACATTTTATACATAAAACGATAACATATTGTTTTTAAACTAGTAATATTTTTCTCAGACAAAAAAATATATTCCAAAAAGGTGTGGTAGACTTCCTGGGGTTTCTTTGGAGAAGTTGCACAGGAGAAATGTTTGGAGAATGGGAGTGATTGGAGAAGATGGCAGAAAAGGAAATAAGCAAGAAAGTGGAGCATATTATGAATAAACATGGAGTGGGGGATTACACAGGCCTTCTGAAAGATCTGGTGAAGGAGAAGATAATGGACAAGGAAAAAAAGGAGAACAGTGGAAATGTTTATGAGGGAATATGAAATGAGGGATTTCACAGAACATTTGGAAGAACTTGAGGAAATAGAGAGAGATGAGAGTGAGGATGAATTAGATGTGGTGGCAGGTGCAGTGATGACTGTTGAGAAGAAGTTGAATGTAGAGGGAAGCAGTGTGGAGAGGAAGGTTGGCATCAAGTGCAAAAAGAGGGATACGTGTGGATGAAGTTCCTGCAATGAGGACCGCCAAGGTCAGGCCTTGGTCCGAGGATATAAAGGATGATTCTGGCCCAGTGTGAGTAAGATTTGTGGAGAGAATGGATCCTTGCATTTTGGCTGATCCATATGTGGTGTTATATTGGGTAGAGAAGAGGTTGGGGACTGTTGAGTTGGTGAAAGTAACTAGGAGTGGACTAGTGATGATTTATTGTGTTTCTTCAACCCAGAGGGAGCGGGCGCTCCGCATCTCACGATTAGGGAAAATAAATGTGGCTTGCTTTGCTCTCCGGAGCAGGGCACCATTGAAAGGAGTGAACGGGGGTGGCATTAAATGTTGAGGAAGATCAGTTGATTGATCAGATTCCCAGTGTCTGTGATGTTTGCCGTTTGCTGCGACGCAGATCCGGTGGGGAAACAGAAAAGACATTGTCTGTCCTGCTGAGTTTTGATGTAGAGTCTTTGCTAGATAAGGTATAGGTAGGAAGTGTAAGTTAACCCCTGAGAGCGTTTGTTCCTAAAAGTCTTCAGTGTTTCAGGTATCAAGTTTCTTGGCATGTTGCAGCAGTATGTAGGAGGGAGAGTCCTAGATGTGCGAAGTGTGCAGGAGGGCATGAGACGGAGGAATGTGTAGTTTCAGTGGAGAAACTTGTGGGTGGCAGGTTGAGGTTGTGCTGAAGCAGTGAAGAGAGTGGGAGAGGAAGATGGGTCTAGGTTGAGGGATCCTGAGAGGATTCCTGTGAGTAGGCAGAGACTAATAGAGAGTGATGGGAAGAATATGTGCTTCAGTAAGGTAGGTTTCTTGGCATTCATAGCTATGGTTGTCAATTGTACTGCAGAAATGGATTGAAAGTCATAGAAAATAGAGGTTGGGGTGGCAGCAGCAGAGAAATACTGTTGGTCTGGATTAGGATTAGATGGGGTAAATAGTGGAATGAGGTGGTGTGTTAATTTTTTGTTTTTTTAGAGAGGGCTAATAGTTGGCAGAGTAATTTTTCCTTTTCCCCAATTGTATAGTACTGTATCACAAAGAATTTCATGTAGGTAGGCCATGAATAGCTTCACACTCCAGTACAGTAGGTAACGGTGTATGCACCTTAAATTGAATGCGATCCGCCAACACAATCCAGAAGAAGGGGGAGTGTGGTAGATTTCAAAACTTTTCTGTGGTAGTATACACGAGTATCCTCAATGAAAGGTGGCTATCGAGGAGGGGAGGACACTTCCGTTTGCCTAATAACGAATTGACACACTCCTTGACCACTCAACCACTTATCGGTTTCCGGGTCACGGAGGAGTGGATAGAGGACAGTCTTTTGTCCAAACAAGAAAACCCCCTAGTCTTTGAACAGAATGGCATCTCTTTCGCAATACATTTTGCAAAGGCCTACTATTTCATTTTCAAGTACTTAGAGGTAGAAAACTAAATGACACATGACAAATGACAGTTGTCATTAATTAAATCACTCATTGTGCATCTATTTACATTTTTGATCTCACAAAATATTCAAAGATGTTTTCATGAACATACAAGAAATGGACCTACTCAACTCTTATGTTGTGATGTAGAGTGACAGTAGGGGATTATCAGCCAGTAAATCAAGTATCATTGGATGACATTGGATGACCTTAATCTGGAATTAGGGGTCTTTGTAGTAACCGAAGTCTGTAAAAAAAGGCATAGAATGTGTTTTCAGAGAACATTTTGAATGTATTGTTCCCCCAACCCTAGGACATTTGGTGTGCTTGTGATTATGTCTACAAATGCCTTATTTTATCGCTTGAGAAAAATTACATTCTGGCATTGTGATGTTGCGGTGGGACTGAAAAATAGTTAACAGACATGTACAAGTTTTATTCTGGAAACATAAAAAAGTTTCATTTAAATAGACTGTGATGAAGCCATTCATTCACAAAAGAAAAATGCATTGGCTGCTATTTATTGCTTTATTTATTGCACATGAATTAGGAGAGCGGGATGTTCACTGCTCTTTGCAAAAAGTCACAGATGAAGCTAGAAGAAATTACATTTTGAATGACACACTATTTATCACCAATCTCAATTATTTTGCCATGAGGTGAAATCTTGTAGTCTTTTTATCTTGCATAATATACAACATACATACATTTCTGCACCTAGGATCATTGGCTGGATAATGGACTTGATATGCCCAATATGAAAATTATTAATCTCAAACACTTCTTGGTAATTACTAGGGGAGTTCGTGACTTTTATACTCTAATTCAAATCTGTGATAGCAACCCCTTTGCCATTTTACTCAATTGAGTGGAAGKCCCCTAAGAAGTTTGAGTTGTAGTTTTTTAAAATAAGGCATATGCTTTGCAATCTCTTAATTTCCTTCATCAGTAATCTGCACTCTGTGTGGAGGAAGAAATGCTCTTCACCCTGACATTGTTCTTACATCACCATCACTACAGTACATGGGGCCTCAATGCACTAGGTAACACTCTGCAACCCAGTCAACACACTCATGTGGAGAAATGTACAACAAAACTAAAACACAGGTCAAGGTTAAATGACAAAAGCACCATAGTGATTCTCTTAGAAATTGGCAAATTTGACATAGGACTCTTTCAAAGGCATGTTTTAGAGAAATACCTCAGAGGATTGTCACAAATACAAAAAGTGCATCAATATATTAATTTTCATTGAAAATGTTCTTATTTACAAAATACAATTAATACTTAGTGCCATCACACAATCAGATTGCATTACCAATATGCACAATCTAAATCCATTCAATAGAATTCCTTCACTTTCAAGTTTCAATGAAGTGTGCATGTGTGGGGAGGGGACACCCATCGGCTCTTTGGCTCAATAAACCACACTATCAACATCTCACTAAGGCAACACCATTACAATTGCATTGTTTGTGCATTTAGCAACAACAAAAAATGTTAGGTCTCAAAACATCATCCTATATTTTCCTTTTATGGCACTTAACACATTCTTTGTACAGGCCTATTCTAAGTGAAAATTACATGGATGCATGGAGGAAACAAAGATGGTGCTTGTGTGTGTCTTGTGTAACCTTCTAGTGCCACCTAGTGGGAGTTCCACTGCACATTAAAGCAAGGGAGCATACCTTAACTATACTCCCTCATCTTTTCTGTCATGGAACAGACAGAAAAAATATTTTTTACAATAAAATATTAAATAAATGGAAGTTAGTCAACTTTGCCATTGACAGTGACTAGGTCAGAGAGAATAGTAAGGTGACCTAAGACCTGCCATTTTCATCCTGAGTGGAGGACCGACGTGAGTGTTGCTGAGAGCGCGGTGGGTTTATATACACACAGCTTAATGTATATCGATTGAATTCCAGAGACAATCAATCAGAGCCAGGCACGTGAATGAGGGGCAGGGCTGAACAGACAGCTGCCACAGCTGACCCTTTCTCAATGGATGTGCAGGATGTCACTCTCCTTCAGGCCGAAGCGGGTCTTATACTTGTCAAAGAGGCTCGTGAGGGAATTGATGTACATGGCATGGTACAGATCCACCATATCCCGAGGAGGCTGCTCAATCTTTGGCACTGTGATCGGTTCACCCACTAAGAGAAATAAACATGTAAAAATCTATATCCCCAAAATCAACTTTAAAAAACATTTAACATATTGGAAATACGTAGTTTGATGAGCTGTAGTGTTAAACATTAATACGGCCTTGATGCAGGGAAGAGTAAATATTGACTGGGTGGATGGTTCTGTTAACACAGAGGAACTAGAGTAGCTCAACTGCTTGAAATTATAATTACAGACCATCCTAAGACTGAATCCCTAACAGAAACTAAGTCAACAAGCACTAAATACCTGTAAGAGATGGGATTGAAAAGGGAGGGTAAACAACTGGAAACCTAAGTTTACCAGTAAACTACCAGAATTTTGGTATCTTTCAAGGATTTTATGTTAATCTATTACAAGACATCTAGAGGCTCTTTTGGGTACTTCCGATTATCACAGGCTTCTGTAATCATCTCTGGCCTTCCGTGAGGACTAATTACATGTCAAATATATGAAATAATGAAGTAAGATGATAGAAAAATAGAATGACAAAGCTGTAAAACATTATCCTAAATATAAACCATCAACTAAGAGAACACCATTGTTTTTCATATGAGGATAATATCATGAAATATCCTATATATCTCTTTTACACACTTTTTTACTATGTCAACATGCATTTGTTAATGTTTCGGTGTCAAACTGGTGTCAGTTGTGAATATAGTCAATAGTTGGAAGAGGTTTTGAATTAATTGAAAATAATGTTGATTAAATGCTTTTTTCATGAATGTGGCTATTGAACCATATGGTCTATCTACTAGAAACTCATGGACAATATGGAGACAGATGTAATATATTAATACTATAATATGAATACATTTTTCAAAAGTTATTCAAGTATAAATTACCAAAATTACGATAGATTCCGGTAAATGTGTTAAATTACCGGTGGCTTTGCAACCCTAGTGAGACAGTCAGTAGGGTCTTGGAGAGGGTTTTACTTACCGATGGTGGTGATGGGTTTGTTGTAAGGCACCATTCCCCAGGAGTCAGAGGAGAAGAAGCCACAGCCATGGAACAGACAGGGAGCAAAACCAATAATCTTCTGCAGTCGCTTTTGAGCCAGCCGCCACCAGGTTCTCTCCTCGAAGATCACCTGTTTGTACACATCGTTCTCCCCAAAGGAGTAGACTGGTACCAGGTCAGACCTGACAGAGAGAGGGGGTTTACAATAGTCTCCTGAAGTTACTCATAGGGCATAACAGATATCAGATCACTGAATGATGGGCTACTAAACCATGTGGTTTATGCCAGCTCACCTACACCAGTTTACCCAGACTTTGTTTTCAGTAGCTCAGTTGGTAAAGCATGGCGCTTGCAACACCAGGATAGTGGGTTCGATTCATGACTAAGTTGCTTGGGATAAAGCGTCTGATAAATGGCATACAATACACTGAACAAAAATATAAATGCAACATTTTAAAAGATTTTACTGAATTCAGTTCATATAAGGAAATCAGTCAATGGAAATCAATTCATTAGACCCTAATCTATGGATTTCACATGACTGGGAATAAAGATATGCATCTGTTGGTCACAGATACCTAAAAATCCCAAAAAACAGTCAGTATCTGGTGTGACCTCACCATTTATTTGCCTCATGCAGTGTGGCACATCTCCCTTGCATAGAGGAGGGTGAATGGCACGACAATGGGCCTCAAGATCTCGTCACGGTATCTCTGTGCATTCATATTACCATAGATAAAATGCAATTGGATTCATTGTCCATAGCTTATGCCTGCCCATACCATAACCCTAACGCCATGGTGCACTCGGTTCACAACGTTGACATCAACAATCTGCTCGCCCATACGATGCCATACAGGTGGTCTGCGGTTGTGGGGCAGTTGAATGTACTGCCATATTCTCTAAAATTATGTTATTGGTGGTTTATGGGGAGGAAATGAACATTCAATTCTCTGGCAACAGCTCTGTTGGACATTCCTGCAGTCAGTATGCCAATTGCACACGCCCTCAACTTGAGACATCTGTGGTATCGTGTTGTCTGATAAAACGTAACTTTAAAAAATAAAAAATAATTTAACTAGGCAAGTCAGTTAAGAACATATTATTATTTTACAATGACGGCCTACCCCGGCCAAACTCTCCTCTAACCCGGACGACGCTGGGTCAATTGTGCCCGCCCTATGGGAGTGGATTTTTATTGTCCCCAGCACAAGGTGCACCTGTGTATTGATCATGCTGTTTAATCAGCTTATTGATATGCCACACTTGTCAGGTGGATGGATTATCTTGGCAGAGGATAAATGCTCACTAACAGGGATGTAAACAAATTTGTCCAACAAATTTGTGAGAAATAAGTTCATTGTGTGTATGGAACATTTCTGGGATCTTTTATTTCAGCTCATGAAACATGGGACCAAAGTTTTACATGCGTTTATATATTTTTGTTCAGTGTATATTATATGTTCTGAGTCACAAGCTGATGGAGCCTGTCCTTTGCCCTTGACCCAGTGTCTGTGTACAGTACTGCATGTCAGGAGGAGCTCTGAGCACTTGAGGACCAATTACCACACATGAAAGTATGTTTTATGTGCCAATCAAACCTATTGTTGAGCCAACTCTCTCTATTCCATCAAATTGGTCATAACGACACCAGTGTCTGTGCTGGCCCAGTAAGGTCTCACATCAAAACATGTAGTCTGATCAGTTGATGCGTGTAACTGAGAGGTGTGTGTGTGTGACCGGAAGGTGCGCCTGTCAGCATGGTGTATGTGTGGCCGGGAAGTTTGTGCTCTAAACTCACCCTTGCTGGAGGGCCAACCTCACAAAGCCCTTGCGGTTATTCAGGGTGACAGAATTCTTTCCTGGAGCACTGTTCAAAGATTCAGCTGCTCCCCCGACAACAATGACCACTGCATTGCCAGTTCCATTCTGAGAGAGGAGGTAGTCAATGGAGTTACGGTTCACTGGGCAGATACCTGACACATGGAAGAGGATGGGGTTAGGCTCAGTTATCACACATGGGGCCCAAAGACCAAACAAGTCAGTGTGTTTGCAGTGGAGAACACATTTGAAGAGAAATCAATACTGTTTGAGCACAAAAACATTCTTAGTGGATGTTGAGCAAAAGAAACCTTTGAAATGAAGATAAATAAGCTAACAGCGCAGGTTGACTGAAGCAGCTCTTTACAATAGTGACATCAGCAAATACAGTTTGGCAGGCACAGGGGCTGTTTAGTCTACATTGGGCAATAGGACAAAGCTCAGAGTTCTACCAGATTAGAGTCGGTAGATACAGGGCTGGTATCAGCAGTTTACTGAGTACAGAGGGACAAAACTCAAAGAAACAATCTCACCTCCAGACATGAGATAGTCTCTAAAGACTGGCATCCGGAAGTTTCCAGCCAGGGTGGCCAGGGAAGGCTTGATGCCCGGGAACTTCTTAGAGAAGCCGGTGGCCTCTGTTCCGAAGTTACAGAAGGCTCCAAAAGAGAAGATCCCATGGGGGTGGTAGCCAAAGATGTAGTTTCGGCTTGGCAGCAGGTTGTGTGTCTTGATGAGCTGGTTAACAGGATGACAAAGAGACATGGTGGTTACTAACACACTAAGCTAAATATAACTACAGTATAACTACTAATATAACTAATTGCTGTTAAGCAATTTAACAGGTCAGAGAATCTGCATTAAGCCAATTCAGTTGTGCAGTTATGATAACATTAAGTTATTTTTATTACTTGTCTCAAGAAGTTAAAGGCCATTTACCTGTGCATTGTACTATATGGCTTAGCATATTTCCTTGAAATTGGGACAGCTTATCAGTTTAGCCCTGATATGACATATTTGCGCTCAAGTAATAAAATAATTACAGGCAACAAACAGTGTTCTGTGTCTGGGATGTTAATCTGCACGTTTCCCCTATTGTGAACAGCAGTCCCATTACAGAGCTTCAATATTCTTAAAAGTTGTTTCGAGTATGAGAAGGAGAGCGTAGGCTCCATAACGGTGGGAGACGAATTGTGTCTTCAGTGAAGCGGGTGCCCCAATGCCACGCTTATGGAAGAAATTGAAAGGGCACAGAGGATATACACACAGATCCAAAGAGATGTGTACACAGGACTCTAATCAAACAAGGCCCATTGCATAACCACATTATCTAACACCATCTGTAAGGTTTCCACAGTGATAGCATGGTAGATGTAAAGAGATTACCATTTGGTGATATGAAAACAGGTGGCGTTTACAACATGCGTACAGTAAGTAGAAGAAATGGAAGAAAGGAGACCTTGCTGACCCTCAAGATGTAATAGTCACTGTCCCTGAATGTACTGACACACTCACACTGCTCCCAGCCAGGCATGTCTACCAACTGTTCAACTCCATTGCTGCACAAGCTAGACAAGGGAAGCAACCCTTCATCTGAAACAGGATGCTGCCAGGTGAATTACGTAATGCGTATAGATCTCTGCGAATACCTGGCATACAGCACATCCTTGGGTCAGAAAACCACAACCTTAACTCCACAACCAGCAATAAACAATCTTTGGTACCAACTCAAGGAATTACTGTACTGTAAATCAAATCAAAGTTTATGGTTGAGTTATTGCAGGTGCAACAAAATGCTTGTGTTTCTAGAGTGTGCAAAGCTGTCAAGGCAAAGGGTGGCTACTTTGAAGAATCTAAAATATATTTTTATTTGTTTAAAACGTGTTTGGTTACTACATGATTCCATGTGTTCCTTCATAGTTTTGATGTCTTCATTATTATTCTACAATGTAGAAAATAGTAAAATAAAGAAAAACCCTTGAATGAGTAGGTGTCCAAACTTTTGACTGGTACATGAGCCATGACTAGAATACAGTATATACACATGAAGAGAGTATACATTAGTGACAAGTATTCAATGACTATATACATAGGGCAGCAGTCTCTAAAGTGCAAAGTAGAGTACCGGGTGGTAGCCGGCTCGAATAGTGATTAAGGTTCAGGGCAGGGTACTGGGCGTAGGCCGACTAGTGGTGACTGTTTAACAGTCTAATGGCCTGCAGATAGAAGCTGTTGCTCAGTCTCTTGGTCTCAGCTTTGATGCCAGCAGCATACCACCCTGCATACCACTGTTGGCTTGCTTCTGAAGCTAAGCAGGGTCGGTCCTGGTCAGTCCCTGGATGGGAGACCAGATGCTGCTGGAAGTGGTGTTGGAGGGCCAGTAGGAGGCACTCTTTCCTCTGGTCTAAAAAATATCCCAATGCCCCAGGGCAGTGATTGGGGACACTGCCCTGTGTAGGGTGCCGTCTTTCGGATGGGACGTTAAACGGGTGTCCTGACTCTCTGAGGTCATTAAAGATCCCATGGCACTTATCGTAAGAGTAGGGGTGTTAACCCCGGTGTCCTGCTAAATTCCCAATCTGGCCTCAACACATCATGGGTCACCTAATAATCCCCAGTTTTAATTGGCTCATTCATTCCCCTCCTCTCCCTGTAACTATTTCCCAGGTCGTTGCTGCAAATGAGAACGTGTTCTCAGTCAACTTACCTGGGTAAAATAACGGTAAAAAAAAAAAATAATAACTACTGTTTTCTCCCTGTAGATGGTGGGGGGTGAACAGGCTGTGGGGGCCCGTCGATGTGGATAGGGGCGTGCTCATAATGGCGTGCTCTCTCTGCTGTCTCCTGTAGTCCACAATCAGCTTTGTTGAGGAAGAAGTTATTTTCCTGGCACCACTCCGACAGGGCTCTCACCTCCTCCCTGTAGGCTGTCTCATCATTGTTGGTAATCAGGCCTACCACTGTTGTGTCATCAGCAAACTTGATGATTGAGTTGGAGACGTGTGGCCACGCAGTCATGGGTGAACAGGGATTACAGGAGGGGGCTGAACACACGTTCCCAAGCAAGAAGTTGTTACGTTCCCAAGCAAGAAAAACGTCACTCAAACGAAACAGGGAACTAACAAAGAGTCACTGACAACAACCAAAACAGGTGGGGTTTTAGGAGGGGTTCTAAAAAGGCACTCATGGGGGTGTCCACTGAAAGTTGCATAGCAACAACAACTGGGACCTAAGACACCCATCATGATCATCCACTAAATGCACCCACTAAGAGGCAAACAAAATAAAAACCCATACCAAACTGGAAGACAGGAAGTAAACCATAAAGGTGGAGCAAAATGAAAACAGGGAAATCAGACAAAATAATGTTTTTCTAGAAATCAAATCGGGAGCACCAACTAAAGGCGTTGACCCTCCACATCACTAAAGACAACTGGAGCCAGTCACTCTTAAAAAAATAGCACCTGGGCCAGCACAGCTGAAACACCTTCCTACTAACGAGATGGACAAGCCAGCATAGGTGTAACTCATTCTGACTAATGAGGTAACACCAATCGGTGCGCCCTACGTGCTAACAAGCTATACGTGCTCAAGTACAACCTCAAAACATAAATGGAAAAACCAAAGCCTTTAACTGAATTTAAAGAAACTGTCGGAGTTCAACATATGGATCACGAGCAGGGTCAAAGTTCAAGAGACAATACACACACTCTTGATTTCCCCTGGCTGTTAGTCATCATCAGGACTCAATTATTAATAGTTAAGATAACCTTTCACCTTGATTCTTAACAGGTAACTCTGGTTTTACTAAGAGCCTTTGACTATACTTTCTATTTATAAGTGAAAAGGGTTGTATGGTAAAAAATGATTGTCAGGTTAATGTTTCAAAAATGCTCAATTTTAAAAACAGTCATGCTCATTCACCATTAAATCAATCAGCTGAACGGATTGAACTGAGGGAGGATCATAGCGGATGTAATGTGAATGCCGTTGGTTCAATGATATTACTGAGAAACGTAAAGGCATAAAAACAACTCAGTTGATTCAATCCTTGGTCAGGAGGGCAGCGAGAGAAAACACAAGAGGAACTTGCCAAAAAATATGAATGGTAAAAATGCTCTGTCAGGATACCAAGAGACCAAGAGGTTAGCATAGGTTTAGCATGAGTTTACATATTATATTGGAAAGGGGGATACCTAGTCAGTTGTACAACTGAATACATTTAACTGAAATGTGTCTTCTGCATTTAACCCAACCTCTCTGAATCAGAGCTGGACTCTTTTTTTTACATTTTCGTCTAAAATGACATACCCAAATCTATCTGCCTGTAGCTCAGGACCTGAAGCAAGTATATGCATATTCTTGATACCATTTGAAAGGAAACACTTTGAAGTTTGTGGAAATGTTAAATTAATGTAGGAGAATATAACACATTAGATCTGGTAAAAGATAATATAAAGGAAAAAAACATGTGTTTTTTTTTTTGTAACATCTTTTAAATGTAAGAGAATGGCCATAATGTTTTATTACAGCCCAGGCACAATTTAGATTTGGCCACTAGATGGCAGCAGTGTATGTGCAAAGTTTTAGACTGATCTAATGAACCATTGCATTTCTGTTCAAAATGTTGTATCAAGACTGCCCAAATGTGCATAATTGTTTTATTAATACATTTCCAAGTTCATAACTGTGCACTCTACTCAAACAATAGAATGGTATTCTTTCACTGTAATAGCTACGGTAAACTGGACAATGCAGTTAGATTAACAAGAATTTAAGCTTTCTGCCAATATTATATATGTCTATGTCCTGGGAAATGTTCTTGTTACTTAAAACCTCATGCTAATCACATTAGCCTACGTTAGTTCAACCGTCCCCCAGGGGACCCACCAATCCTGTAGAGGTTTTAACCACATCTTTGGCGCCCGGGGAACAGTGGGTTAACTGCCTTGCTCAGGGGTAGAACGACAGATTTTTACCTTGTCAGCTCAGGGATTCGATCCAGCAACCTTTCGGTGACTGGCCCAACGCTCTTACCACTAGGCTACCTGCCGCCCCTATTTGGGATCTAAAAGAGACGATATGGAATATGTAATTATTGTCACCATTGTATCATGATTCTCATGAAATCAGTTTTAATAATGGCAATAGCAAATTGAGTTAGAAAACCATGGTGCTTCTGCAACAATCATCATTCTGCCTAGTTTATGGCACAGTGTCTTATTTTAAATACATTTTCCGTCAGAATTTTATACATTTTCACCCCAATTCGTATTACCGAAATGAATCCGGATTTCTCAGGTCATTGTATAAACATTTTATAGAAAAACCTAACTCATTTGAATAAAACAAAATGTTGATGTAGTTATACTAGTTGAAGTTTCCATTAAACTATAATATTTAATACCTAAAAACACTGTCTGTGGACATTTCTCATTACGTAACACTATTTCGAGTTTAATTATTTAAATGTTTTATTCACCCATGATACATAATCTAGAGGAGTAGTCCTTAGATGAGCACAAGTTCATTTAATGTATTCACTTATATGCCTTCAGAATGAGGATCTTATTCTCAAACATCCCCTTTAAGACACTTGACCTTCTCATTACCGAAATGACTAAAAAGGTAAAATTGGGAAAAACTAATTAAATCAGTGGCGGCTGGTGGGAGGAGCTATAGGAGGACGGGCTCATTGTAATGGCTGGAATGGAATCAAACATATGGAAACCAAGTTTGACTCCATTCCAATTACTCCATTCCAGCCATTACAATGAGCCCGTCCTCCTATAGCTCCTCCCACCAGCCTTGACTGCATTACATGTAAGACGTTACAATATTACTTTGCGTGGAAAGTAACGCGTTTATTACTTTTCATTACTTTCATAAAAAAATCTCAACTGTCGGAGGGAGCGAGTCGCGCACTCTCTACCAAAGATAGGCTACTAATATGTAATCTAACTAATTCAATAATTAATTCAATATTTCAACCGGATCGGAAAGACCTTGGTCACAAGCTCATCTTTTATTTCCTAATGTAAGGCTGATGTATTCATTGATGTATTTATGTCTGAATTTTGGAGCAGGCCTACATTTGCGCAAAAGACTATTCGAGAGTCCACCGGGGCCGTGCCCCTCCACGACACAAGACAACATTTATGTGAAATGTAGGGATGTACAAGAACTGTTGTTTGAATCCCTTAACGAGACAAGAAAATATCGACCTACATTTCTGTAATGTCAACCATCGAAATCAATATTTCCATTTCTCCTCCTTTGGCTTGAGAGCACATGTCCAAATTGATCATCCACAACACAGCAGCCATATGTGCCAGGGCACTGATCATGCAATTGAATGCTGTCTCTATACAATGCGTTATGATAATGTATACTCTATATGAATAGGCATACAAATTAGGATTCGACAAAGCTTTTTGATGCAAATATAACTTTTCTATTGTCTGAAATGATAGCATTATCACATTGGACAGGTTAGTACTGCTCGCTCGCTGGAGGAAGGCAGCCTGTAAAACAATAAAACTGTTGGTAATTTCGTCATACACATTTCTAATGTTTAAAATAAAAATTTAATATTAGGATATTATACCTATCCAAATCACACCATGTGGCGGAGAGTGATACAGCGCCCATCCCTGTTGTGGATGTTTGTGTATTTTAAGTATTGTAAAAAAATAAAAAAAGTTCTTTAAAAAATGTTAAATCACAATTTGGATGGGGAGCATAAATCGCATTTCTATAGCTGCATGCATGGATAATTTGGATCGGGGAAATTATTTTTTGAGGGTCTGATAGCTGTCAGAAGTTCCCTGGGAAAGTTAGACGAATTAAAAATATGAATAGAAAATCCCTTTAACCTATACAGTACGTGTCATCCTATGAAATGTACATTATGTTGCACAGCCTAATATAAGCTCAACCTCTGTACAGATGTCCTTTCTTTTCATTCAAAATATTTATCTCCAGCCGCTAGTGCTGATGGCACAGAAATGAATATCTAGAGGGCACACTTTCCACTAGATGGTGAAGCCCTCTATGGGCTTTACTATCACAGAAGCGATCAATGGCAAAGATCAGAGGTGTTCTCCGTAAACGTAAACGTGCTACCTCCAACACTGGTCCAAATACACTAATATTACCTGTAATTACCTTGGAGAAATTACTTTTTTTTTTTTTTAAATGTCACTTTATGCTTAAGTCCACTTTTGAAAATACATGCACGTAATTACAGTACTTTTGCTAAAATAAGGGGTAATTTAGTCAATTGCATTAAGATCAAGGATTTGTATTATGCAAATCATCTGGGAATAACAATTGACACAATTTGATGATGTGTTAGGTTACTAAATCTCAGTACAGTTTTTCAATTGCAAAACTCATTACAGAAAAATGCATTATCTTCCAAACCTGGTTATCATTACCGTAATGCACTAATATTTAGGAAGTATTAGGAAAAATACAATTTAGACTTGAATAATTTTGACTTAATCTGATCGTGTGCCTTTTGTTCTTAATACAAATATGTGTACATAAAAACATGTATATCCAAGTAATTATGACAAAAAAATTGATTCTGAAAAGGTTTTTTTATAATAAAATTGTAAATATATTTGTTTTCCGTGTTGTTTAACTCAAGCCTTTTCATCAGGTGAGCAATGTCAAAACATATTAGCAATGTATTTGTTTAGTACTTTTTTGGATTTCGAAAGCTGTTGTGGTAATGAGAATTTGTGTGTTGGTAGTTGTGGAAATTGTGGTAAAATGCATAATATCTCATCAATAAACATAACAATAATTATGAAATAGATAAATACAGATTCTAATCCAAGAGGAATTCTGGTGAAAAATGTTTATTTTGTACCCCTTTTTTTGTCAAGTGCCAGTTTCGTGAGAATCCCATTTTATTTCCACTTGAACAAACTAATAGTCAAATCACCTGCATTTCTCATTGCTTAACCTTAACTTCTTCCACTGTGATTTCTGTCAAGGCTGATGTCCTATAAAGCAGCGTATGCCCATCCTCTCTCTCCTCAGTGTGTGTCTCCCAACAATCTCCAAGTGCGGAGGAGCGAAATAATACAAATGAAAAACAAACTAATCAAAGAGCTTTCTCCTATCATGTGGGGCAAAGTCTATCCTTCCAACCAAAGTAAACTCCTTTAAAGCATTATCACAAGGGACAAGGAACAGCATGGAACCTCCAGCTGATACTGGATACAGTCACAGATAACACCATCTTCATGCCTGTGCTAATAGGATACTGTTACTGGGATAAACCATAATCAATAACAATATTGATGATCTTTAACTTTGTATCTGACCAGAAAAAGCTAATTGTATCATCTGTACAGGCAGTGCTGCTGAATACAACATATACAGTGGGGCAAAAAAGTATTTAGTCAGCCACCAATTGTGCAAGTTCTCCCACTTAAAAAGATGAGAGAGGCCTGTAATTTTCATCATAGGTACACTTCAACTATGACAGACAAAATGAGAAACAAAAATCCAGAAAATCACATTGTAGGATTTTTAATGAATTTATTTGCAAATTATGGTGGAAAATAAGTATTTGGTCAATAACAAAAGTTTCTCAATACTTTGTTATATACCCTTTGTTGGCAATGACAGAGGTCAAACGTTTTCTGTAAGTCTTCACAAGGTTTTCACACACTGTTGCTGGTATTTTGGACCATTCCTCCATGCAGATCTCCTCTAGAGCAGTGATGTTTTGGGGCTGTTGCTGGGCAACACAGACTTTCAACTCCCTCCAAAGATTTTCTATGGGGTTGAGATCTGGAGACTGGCTAGGCCACTCCAGGACCTTGAAATGCTTCTTACGAAGCCACTCCTTCGTTGCCCGGGTAGTATTCTATCACACATTTTCAGGTTGATAGCAATCTTAATTTTCTGGCTTCACACCCCAACACACATTGCACGCACACACGCAGACGCAGAGAGACCCTTTAAATGTTAAGCCTATTCCTTTCCACTCACCCTGATGGGGAAGTAGTCTCTGAAATAAGTCCACATGGTCCAGTTCCTCACCCAAGACGACCTCCTGCCACCTGATAAGGCAGAGGTAAATATCTCCAGTCAGACTATAACCCACATCCTGAATAATGTAACACACATACTGAATCATTTACATCAGCAGTACCTGGGTGACAATTACCCAATTTCCCAGCACAGCTCCCTATGGTCACAGACACAAAACACTGCGTCTGAAATGACACCCATTTCCCATTTAGGGCACTACATTTAATTACAATAGGGCAGCGATAGCCTTGAGGTTAAGCCAGTAACCAAAATGTTGCAAGTTCAAATCCCAGGGCTGCGGTACTTGCCTTGTTTGGGGGTGTTCCAGTCGAAGATGAGCCAGGCAGTGTACATGGCAGCGATCACCCAGAGGTCTGTGCAGAACATGTAGATTAAGAGCACAGTGCCAGCGGCACCTACGGGGTAGGAAATGATAGGGGAGAGAGCAGAGGAACAGGCATTCAGCACCTGTACTGTACCACACTTCATTAAAGGTCCAATGCAACTGTTTTTATCTCAATATCAAATCATTTCTGAGTAACATTTAAGTACCTTACTAGCTAGTTTTCCATCCAATTGGCAAAAGATAGTCGTGAATATTCTAAAATCTGCAAAAAGAAAATATGCGCATTTTCCTACCACCGGTGTTCCAAACTGACTTGTTGCAGATACAATTCAGTGGGTGATGACGTAGTGCACACAAAATTTACTTTTTCATGTACCAAATACAAATGTGATATTCAATGTGTTTCCATCGCATTTTCTACTCTATGGATAAGTTAGGTAGTTAATTAGGCCTAGAAAGGTCTTGGTACATGTTCTCTAGCCAACAGCTCACAGATAAAGTGCGGGAAGGCTCTGCGGGTAGGTTAGTCTACATGATGAGATTATTATGGATAAGTGCGAGAATATTTGTATTTGTCAAATGTCAGTCAAGCATCGACCATCATGTCACCAGAATAAGAATATTTATTGGAAAGGAGCATCAAGCTCATACCATGCACTTTCACCACCCTGTGAAGTTCATCATAACTTATTTCATCTGTAGCCGGATATGGCTAGAAGGGATGCAGCTTTTGTCAAATTAACATCAGATTTTATTTTTGTAGCAGGTTAGGATAACTTACGCACCTGGTTAGGATAATTAACGTAGCAGGTTAGAAGAATTTGGTTAAGGTTAGGAAAAGGGCTACGATTGGCTAAAATGCACAAAACAAATCTAGTTTCAACGTTAATTTGACAAAAGCTGGAATACTTCTAGCTTTGACCTCTGTAGCCTAATAAACTAAATGGTTTCCCGAGTCATGGTGGGAGGAGCCCACACCATGTCATCATGTGACTCCAAGATTACTTCGATATGATGGTTATTCCAAATAAAATAAAATTTGATTTGTCACATGCGCTGAATACAACAGTTGTAGACCTTACAGTGAAATGCTTACTTACAAGCCCTTAACCAACAATGCACTTTTAAGAAAAATAAGTATTAAGTCAAAAATAGAAAAGTAAATAATTAAAGAGCAGCAGTAAAATAACATTAGCGAGGCTATATACAGGGGGTACTGGTACAGTTTCAATGTGGAGGGGCACCGGTTAGTCGAGGTAATTGAGTTAATGTGTACATGTAGGTAGAGTTATTACGATGCATAGATAATAAACAGAGTAGCAACAGTGTAAAAAGGGGAGGGGGGGGGGTAATGCAAATAGTCTGGGTAGCCATTTGATTAGATGTTCAGGAGTCTTATGGCTTTGGGGGTAGAAGCTGTTAATAAGAAGCATTTTGGACCTAGACTTGGCGCTCTGGTACCGCTTGCCGTGCGGTAGCACAGAGAACAGTCTATGACTAGAGTGGCTGGAGTCTTTGACCATTTTTAGGGCCTTCCTCTGACACCACCTGGTATAGAGGTCCTGGATGGCAGGAAGCTTGGCCCCAGTGATGTACTGGGCCGTACGCACTACCTTCTGTAGTGTCTTGCGGTCGGAAGCCGAGCAGTTGCCATACCAGGCAGTGATGCAACCAGTCAGGATGCTCTTGATGGTCCAGCTGTAGAACCTTTTGAGAATCTGAGGACCCATGCCAAATCTTTTCAGTCTCCTGAGGGGGAATAGGCTTGGTCGTGCCCTCTTCACGACTGTCTTAGTGTGTTTGGACCATGATAGTTTGTTGGTGATGTGGACACCAAGGAACTTGAAGCTCTCAACCTGTTCCACTGCAGCCCCGTCGATGAGAATGGGGGCGTGCTCGTTCCTCCTTTTCCTGTAGTCCACAATCATCTTGGGGCGGCAGGTAGCCTAGTGGTTAGAACGTTGGGCAAGTAACCAAAAGGTTGCTGGATCGAATCCCTGGGTTGACAAGGTAAAAATCTGTCGTTCTGCCTCTTCCCTGGTCGGCCGTCATTGTAAATAAAAATGTGTCCTTAACTGACTTGCCTAGTTGAACAAATAAAAAAAAACTCCTTTGTCTTGATCACGTTGAGGGAAAGGTTGTTATCCAGGGCACCACACAGGCAGGTCTCTGAACTCCTCCCTATAGGCTGTCTCATCGTTGTCGGTGATCAGGCATACCACTTTATTATATCAATATTTGCGCATAAAGGTGTTTCCATCATTATTTCTTGCAGAATTAATTTTACTGACACAAAAAGATCCCACCTTGTCTAGCATATTTTGTTTTGTCAACATTTGGAAAGTTTACTGACAAAGTTGCGGTTTCCACGAGGCCCGACATTACATTTAAGTGCCTTCAGAAAGTATTCATACCCCTTAACTTTTTCCACATTTTGTTGTGTTACAGCCTGAATTTGAAATGGATTACATTTAGATTTTTTGTCAGTGGCTTACACACAATACCCCATATTGTCAAAGTGGAATTATGTTTTTAGAAATTAATTACAAATGAAATGCTGAAATGTCTTCAGTCATGGCAGTTATGACAAGCCTAAATAAATTCAGAAGTAAAAATATGCTTAACAAGTCACATAATAAGTTGCATGGTCACACTCTGTGTGCAATTATAGTGTTTACAATTATTTTTTTAGGACTACCTCATCTCTTTACCCCACACATACAATTATCTGTAAGGTCCCTCAGTCGAGCAATGAATTTCAAACACAGATTCAAAAACAAAGACCAGGGAGGTTTTCCAATGTCTCGCAAAGAAGGGAGGTAGATTGGTAGATTGGTAGAAATAAAAAAGCAGACATTGAATATCCCTTTGAGCAAGTTATTAATTACACTTTAGATGGTGTATCAATACACAGTCACTACAAAGATACAGGCGTCCTTCCTAACTCAGTTGCCGGAGAGGAAGGAAACCGCTCAGGGATTTCACCATGAGGCCAATGGTGACTTTAAAACAGTGACAGACTTTAATGGCTGTGATAGGAGAAAACTGAGGATGGATTAACAATATTTTAGTTACTCCACAATACTAACCTAATTGACAGAGTGGAAAGAAGGAAGCCTGTATAGAATAAAAATATTCCAAAACATGCATCCTGTTTGCAACAAGGTAATACTGCAAAAAATGTGGCAAAGCAATTACCTTTTTGTCCTGAACACAAAGTGTTATTTGGGGCAAATCCATTGCAACACATTACTGAGTACCACTCTCCATATTTTCAATCATAGTGGTGGCTGCATCATGTTATGGATATGCTTGTAATCGTTAAGGACTGGGGAGTTTTTCAAGACAAAACATAAATGGAATGGAGCTAAGCACAGGCAAAATCCTAGAGTAAAACCTGGTTCAGTCTGCTTTCCACCAGACACTGGAAGATGAATTCACCTTTCAGCAGTACAATAACCTAAAACACAAGGCCAAATCTACACGAGTTGCTTACCAAGAAGACATTGAAGGTTCCTGAGAGACCGAGTTAGTTAACTTAAATCTACTTGAAAATCCATGGCAAGAATCTTATTTGACAGAGCTTGAAGAATTTTGAAAAAAATAATAGACAAATGTTGCACAATCAAGGTGTGAAAAGCTCTTAAGTCGTGTTCACATTGGCAGTTTGAAGTGACTCAAATCCTATTTATTTGCATAATTTATATTTATTTGTTATTATTCCTGTATTCTGAACAGCCAAAAAGCACATGGAATCGGATATTTCAAGCTACATTTCAAACCACCTTRGTAGGTGGTTTGAAGTCAGATACAAATCTGATTCTTGACCATGTGACTTGTCTGAACGCTCAAATCTGATTTATTTGCCCTCAAGTGGTTTTTAGACTGTTATTTGGCATATCTTGTTGCTTGCTAATTACCGTTGACAGTTTGACAAGAACATGTGGTAGCTAACTAGCTTGTTAATTGTTTACAAACAAATTAGTGAACGTGCTAGAAAGCTAGACAGCTACCTAGCTAGGACTCGTTTTGAAAGTTGGATTTTATCCTTTGAGGCTTTAAAAGTGTTCTTACCCTATGATTTTGAACAATCAAAGCAACTGGGAAACATCCATGGCAGGCTTGCTACATAACTTCTGAGTGATAGGAAGCATGAGCACAACCACCAATCTGTAACGCTCGTCTTCTTCCTAGTAGTAGGAAGGATCGGAGGACCAATGCGCAGCATGGTAAGTGTCCATATTTTAATAAAGAAAATAGAACACTGAAACAAAAACAACAAAGTGAACGAACGAAAACGTAACAGTCCCGTATAGTAAACACAGGAACAATCACCCACAACCCACGAAGACAAAACAGGCTACCTAAATATGGCTCCCAATCAGAGACAACGACTAACACCTGCCTCTGATTGAGAACCATATCAGGCCAACCACATAGAAACAGACAAACTAGACATACAACATAGAATGCCCACTCATATCACACCCTGACCAAACAAAACATAGAAACATACAACGCTAACTATGGTCAGGGCGTGACACTATCAGCCTGCACCCCTGCAAACACACCCGTCATTACTATGACAACTAGCATAGCTGTGTCAGCAAATGACTGCTGTCTGAACACACACAAATACATCTGATTTGGTCACATGTAACTTGCTGTTTGGACAGTTGGTAGTCCAAAACGGATTTGAAAAACAAAACTGATTTGAGCATTAAGGCCTGCAGTGTGAACAAGGCTTTAGAGACTCTCAGCTGTAATCGCTGCCAAAGGTGCTTCTACAAAGTATTGACTCAGGGGTATGAATACTTACTGTATGTAAATTAGATATTTCTGTATTACATTTTCAATGAATTTGCCAAAATTTCAAAAACATGTTTTCACTTTATCCTTATGGGGTATTGTGTGTAGATGGGTGAGCATTTTTATATTTAATACATTTTGAATTCAGGCTGTAACACAACAAACTGTGGAATAAATCAAAGGGCATGCCTACATTATGAAGGCACTGTATATGGCCCACCAGTGAAAAAGCTATTCTCAAATAACATTTCTAGTAGTAAAAAAGCGTGAGGAGGACACAGCTTACGGGCTTGATCTCCTTGTAAGGTCACAGGTCACTATATCCTTCAGCCACTACTAGTTAGAGCCACACAGAGAGACAATCGCACACTCACCCATGGCGAGGAAGCTGATGACCCACTGCAGAACTGAGATGACCTGAAGGTGTTTCTCCATCTTGGATCGGAGTGCAGGCCAAGGAGCGGAGGGTAGGTCCTGCAGGGCGGAGAGGATGCTGCAGCCGGTGCCTAAAGGAGATTGACAGGGTCATAAATGAGTCATACTGTACAGTACATAAGAACCACATCAATGGATTAAGTCACAGACAGTCTCGAGGGAGTCAGCAAGAAGACTAAAGAGATAAAATAATGAAACTGTCATCAACCTTTTCCCAGGCTTTCAGTCTGTCAACCACAGAAACACACATGAACAGGGGAAATTAGATTATAGACGTGAGACACTGAACAAAGGCTCATGCCTTACAAAGCTCTGTGTTGAAACAGACCACAAGCAATAAACACCACATGTCACGTCAAATTCCCCCCGCCACTGCAGTCGCTATAGAGATAGAGCAGAGACACAGTCCAGACAGCTACATGTAGAAGTGACCGTGACAGACCAGTCCACAGCATAAGAGAGAGCCACTGAGGGGACTGTGCTAAATCTACCCAAGCTCATGGTGCCTGATCAACAGATCCTCCCCATGCTACAGGACAACACAGCCACATAATCCCATTTGGAAGACTAAATAACACTGTCATGCTGTAAAACAAACATTGGCCATTCTGCACTCTGGCCCACACTCTCACATTAAGTCAATGATGCTTTCAGTCAGGGCTACTGGGTAGGATCAGCCTCAGAGGGTCAGGGACATGATGTGAACTAGTAGTACTACACAGTGAATAAATCACTGACCTCACATCTGCCCACTATCGGGCAGCAGAAGGGCACAACGTTGTGGAACGTTGCAAATAGAAATAGATTATGTTGAACATTCTTGCCTCTCTGGCATGTAGAATAAGGGATCTTGTCAGGTCTATTCATGATATTTCTATCTTCAACGTTCATGTTTTCCTACTGAACTGGCCCTGGTGTACTATTTTCACTTCTCTGACTTCACAGATCAGACCCGTAAACACACAAAAATATACAAGCAACATGTATGAAAACCATTGTGCCCAGATACACTCTTCATCACACACTCACACATACAGTACACACACTTATCTGTTGACTATCTGTGTATTTCAGAACAAATGGCTCACATGACAATGAAGTGTGGTAATTTCTAGACAAGAGCCTATCGTTACTTAATCCCTTAATCCCAAAAGGTTTCCCTACACACAGTGTATCAACAGAAAGCACATAGATGCAGCCTACATGACCATTTGATCACACAGAGTTGTCTAACAAACAAGGGGGTCAGTCACTATTTACAAAATGGAAGTTATGAAATACGAAATATGAAAACTATTGCTAACACGAAACTATAGCATCCACAACAAAGTTCTGATTATGTTTGGGCTGCCATAGTCCTCCGTCATTTCAGAACGTATTGCAAGCTGCTTCTACAAAACGGATTAAACGTCAACACAATAGGATTTGGAGTATCATGAAGGGGATGCATTTCTAAAAGACGCTCGGGGGATATGATGTTTGAAGTCTGCATGCAAACAGTGCATTTTCCATTAGGGCGCAACTCTTACCTTTTAGGACACCGGGGTAGGCAGCAAGTATTGTCTTCATAACTGTGGCTCCGGGAATTAACAGATTACAATACTTGGAAATATTTACTACAATAAAGTTGATCAACTCTACAGTTCCTCTATCATGACTGCATTAAATTGAATAACTGAGCGGCATTTAACCCGTATGGGAGGAGCCCGTTCAAAGTCAGTACGTGAGAGAGGGTGGGAGGTGTATTGGGTCCAAACCGATGCGCTCCTGTAGAAGAACCGAAGAGGATGCAAATTGCGCTAAATTATTTTTCTCACGTCAGCCTGCGGGGGTCTGAAAGCACTCTCAACCACTTATTTATCAAGTACTGCAGTGACGTGATGTCGGCGTCGATCAACGGTCGTGTTTTGACCATTTCTATCTTATCTGACAGCCTGCACTGCTATGCAATTCTTATGGATTTCTAACTTTTAACGCCATGAAGCTGAACAGGTCAAAGTCAAACATGCGTAACAGGTCACTATGGTATAGCCCAGGCATAGTTGTTTACTACAGCAGGGCTTTGGAAGGTTGGCCACGTGAGACTAGTTGCTTACCTGTAAAGGTAGAATAATTGACATGAGCAGAGGTGTCAAACAATTGGCCTGGGGAAACAAGAGGCCTGATGGCAACTGTTTCCAATCACTTGAAAATATTTGTTAGGCAAGTTATGATTCATACATATAGGCCTAATCTGCATAGCCGTGGGAAGTTGGAGTACTGCAGCAAACCCCTGAAAAATCAAAATCAAATATATATATATTTTTTTTTTAAAGTCACAAAAGTAGTGCACTGGGTCTTTACTAGAATTAGCTGACTGATATAGATGTCTGTAGCATGGGCAAAAACATTTTTTTCAGCATCTCTACTATAGCAAAAAAGGTAGTTGTATAATTAAGAACAGTATCTTGCAGCATACAATAGTTTTAATAGTAAGAGTTGTTGCCCTGTCCCTTTCTGTGTCAAGCAATTATTTTTATATTCCACAAGTAATATCAGATGAACTGCTATTTTGACAAATGCTGGTAAACACTCAAATATATTTCGTTAAAAACATTTCACAAAAGTTGTGCACTCGGCCTTTACTGGGTCCTGTATTTGTGGAGCAATAGAGGTCTTCAGCACGGGCACCCCCCAAAAAAATCCCCCATCGGCAAAAGAATCACAGCACCTCACCCCCAAAATACTTCCCGTGGCTATGCTAAGCAGCAATCGTATTGTGTGTCCTCCAGTAGGCCTAAAGAACAGAGAAGATGACATGAGATGATACATGTTGGTAAAAGACAACCTTTCACTGTTCCTACTGTATTGAAAAGGTAATGTCAACATATTCAGAAAAAAAATCAGGGATTCCATCAAGCTGTTGCTCAATTTGATTTAGCCCTTCCCTTATGTTCGAAAATGCTAGACATGTTATGGGTACATTTTTGTGAATCATAATTTGTAAAAACGAATCTTTAGCTTAACTTCAGATAAGTGTTGCTCAGCCTCTGAGCCTCAAAGGGAAATAATACATATATGTCTGTGTTCAGCATGGTGGCACCATTTGGGTGCAGGAAGCGGCTTGATTTTAAGGGAGAATCTCAATTGGAMTTGGTCGCCTCCTCTTCTCTGTCCTCTCCTCGCTAGTTTAAAAAGGTGAAAGGTAATCGAGCGTAGGCAAGGAAACGTGGAAACAAATGGCTTGTACGAAATTAGACTCTCCTTCTCGACTCTCATGTCATCAGGCAAATTACGTTTACAGGGGTGAAATCCCCAAATAAATGTGTAAAGTGATAAAAACTATTTTATTTTATAGATAAAAAGATAATAGCATGTCGTTTATAAATGTGTGCATGCTTTTCTCCATAGAAAAAACATCAGCTGATTCAAAGAGGGTGTGGTGGATTTTAAAACACTTCTGTGCTAGCCACCGAAAGGATACTCTCGAGCAATGTTCAGGCAAGCAGCTCCCAGGACTGCCACGCAGAATAAATATCAGCCCGCGCAGAGAAGCACGAGATTGAACTAAACTCAACTTTCTAGTTTTCCCCCTTAGTGAACACTAACAAAGTTTCCCTCTACTGTGGGAATTGTGATCGAATCAACACAATATTAGACACTTTCAATGCAACATACCGAAACAAAACAAACTATGCAAGAAATGTTCTTCTATGCAGAGCGCATTGGAGTAGGATTCTATTCCATTGACAGGCATGACTCAGGCCCGTACTCGACACAGACCGGTGCGCCATAACCAATCATAGCTGCGGTATCCCTATATGCAAATAGACCATTGCCATATATGGATTTGTGCCATTCACTTTGAACTGAACGGTGTTTACAGCATGAGTGGTCGCAAAGTAGATGCACTTGTTTTGAGATCAAAGTAAGAGCTGCTTGTAGCCACGTTTACACATTTGTTCATATTCTTGGTTAGTAATTTAGTTATTAGCCCAGTTATAGCTAATTTCTAGTCAGCAATAGGGCAGTGGTTGTTTCCTACAAAAGCACAAAAAGTGTGCATTTCTAGCCATCTTTGAAAAGCAAGTCAGAGAAAAAGCTTTTTTTTCTGTCTTAAAGGAGCAGTGTTGTATTTTGAGACAGGCTTGAATAAGCCAAGTAGCCAATAGGCAGAGGGTTGCATAATTTGTCTGATTCTCCGTAATAATGATATGGGAATAATAATGCTTTTAATTTTGTAAAGTGGTTTCTTGCATGAAGCAACACAACATTTTCAGTCACCTCCTTGTCTGAAAGACGAATGTCAATCCCTACATGTTTTTTTCAAACGTCTCATGAAATGTAGGCCTACATTGAACATCACACATTGGCTGCTACTGTAGGCTGAATAATAGAACAGCTATTTCCATTTTAAAATGTTATGGGATGCATTTTCTCCATTGTTTTTTATGGTAGGCCACTCTGATAGGCCTACATTATGATGAAATAGCCACAGTAGCCTACTTGGCCACAGTTATAATTGTAACTTAAAGCAAATACAGCCTCTGTGTTCAGAGTAAACTCGCACCAGTAGTTATAAAGAATTTTCACAACATTCAACTGTGCACTCAGCATACCTGAGATTTGCAAGTGCTGAAAATTATTAGAGGGAACATTGCTCGCAAGTATTCTCGGCAAGAGGCTACTGAGTAGTGGAGGACACTTCTCTTTTCGCCTACTAAAGAGTTGACACTCCCCTTTGACCAAGTGACCACTTATTGGTTTTCCGGGTCATGGAGGAGACGTGGATGGAGGAGTCGAGGAGAGGACAGACCTTGAGAATCTCCATAGGACACACCATTCAAGAGGTCATAAGAGGTCAAGGTCAAGTGGTGGGTCATACTGACTTCAGATCAGTGTTTCTCAGCTTCTGAGCATAGTTATACACCGAACAAAAATATAAACGCAACATGTAAAGTGTTGGTCCCATGTTTTATAAGCTGAAATAAAAGAACCCACACATTTTCCATACACACAAAAAGCATATTTCTCTCAAATTATGTGCACAAATTTGTTTGCATCTCTGTTAGGGAGCATTTCTCCTTTGCAAGATAATTCATCCACCTGACAGGTGTGGCATATCAAGAAGCTGATTAAACAGCATGATCATTCCACAGGTGCACCTTGTGCTGGGCACAATAAAGGGCCACTCTAAAATGTGTAGTTTTGCCACACAATGCAACAGTCAGAAACCGTTTCAGGGAAGCTCATCTGTGTGCTCGTCATCCTCACCAGGGTCTTGATCTGACTGCAGTTCGGCATCGTAACCGACTTCAGTGGGAAAATGCTCACCTTTGATGGTCACTGGCATGCTGGAGATGTGTGCTCTTCACGGATGAATCCCGGTTTCAATTGTACCGGGCAGATGGTAGAAAGAGTGTATGGCGTCGTGTGGACAAGCGGTTTGCTGATGTCAACGCGTGCCCCATGGTGGAGGTAGGGATTATGGTATGGGCAGGCATAAGCTACGGACAACGAACACAATTGCATTTTTCAATGGCAATTTAAATGCACAGAGATACCGTGACAAGATCCTGAGGCTCACTGTCGTGCCATTCATCCACCACCATGACCTCATGTTTCAGCATGATAATGCACAGCTCCATGTCCCACAGATCTGTACACAATTCCTGGAAGCTGAAAATGTCCCAGTTCTTCAATGGTCTGCGTACTCACCAGACATGTCACCCATTGAGCACGTTTAGGATGCTCTGAATCGACATGTACAACAGCATGTTCCAATTCCTGTCAATATCCAGCAACTTTGCACAGCCGTTGAAGAGTGGGACAACATTCCACAGGCCACAATCAACAGTCTGATCAACTCTATGCGAGGAAATGTGTCGCGCTGCATGAGGCAAATGATGGTCACACCAGATACGGACTGGTTTTCTGTTCTACATCCCTAACTTTTTTTTAAAGGTATCTGTGACCAACAGATGCATATCTGTATTCCCAGTCATGTGAAATCCATAGATTAGAGTCTAATTTATTCATTTCAATTGACTGATTTCCTTACATGAACTGTAACTCAGTACAATCTTTCAAATTATTGCATGTTGCGTTTATATTATTGCTCAGTGTACAGCCCTGTAATCGGCATGGTTGCATCATTCTTGTGCAGAAAGCAGCTTGGTTCTATGACACAGTTCAAGAGTTATCAAGGTCAAGGTCAAATTGTGGGTCAAATTGCCCCAGAACATCATGGATGTCACTTTTTTTGTTCCGGATTGTGTTAATTTATTTTCTGTTTTTTACATGTTTGAAACCCGTACCAATGAATGTAGATAAAGGTTCATGGTGATTTTTTTGTTTGTTAAATAGTATTTTATTGATTTCAAACAAAATTGTGTGTCAAATTGAACCACAACATAAAAGCCTTGGCATAGAGAATGTCCCCCCTGGCTTTTCGGTTGGTCAGTGTGCATATGGGCAACTGTTGACAGTATTGTGCAAGTGCCCTGCCTGTGGCATTTCTGGCCCAGATTCCAGCAGCAATGTCCTTCAACCACTACCCTGATGCCCAGCCTGGCAAACACACATAACACATAAAAAGAACACATAGAACAGGAACCACTCAATAACCTTTTGACGCAGCCCACAGTCAACACATACTAAGCAATCTAAGACGCTTCCTCTACATTACCCACATGATAAAAAATACTACAGTTTACTATAGAATACTACAGTACTTTTTATAAAATTCTGTAGTAAACTGTAGTAAATACTACATTAATGTCTGCAAAAACACTACAATCCTGAAAAACACTACACTTATTTATTACAATATTTAATTTGTGGCACCCATAAGTGAGAAACCTACATGCCAAGTATAGACCATATTGTATTGAATAGAAAAGAGCAGAAGCAGTCCTACTGACCTGTAGATTATGGAACAATTGCTCTTTTAGTATTTCTCCAGTAGGTTTCCTCAAGGAGAAAGCCTCCACTTCTATGTCAAAGATAATAAAACAAAAACACTACAGTAAATACTACAGTAAATACTACAGTATATTACAGTCCGCAAAAACACTTCAATAAATACTACAGGAGACTACAGACTTTACTGCAATCCACAAAACACTAAATTAATTACTATAGTATATACAACAGTTTTATTTTACTACAGTATTTATAGTATAGTTAACTGTAAATACTACAGTATACTACAGTAAATACTACAGTATTCACTGTGGGGGTTTTGTAGACTTAGTGAATACTACAGTAAAGTCCGCAAAAACACTACAGTGAATACTATAGTATTTATACCATGGTATTTCATGTGGGTAGGCCTACAGTATGTGAAATCTAAAATGCTGTTCTCAGATATTGCAAGTAAATGTAACGTTATCATGTCCATGATTCATGGAGGTCCAAAGAGCTGATCACACTATGACAACAGAGATATGGTGATGGCCACAGTCTAGACACACAGAAATCAAATAGGATCAGAATAAAAAACTTGCATCTGGCTAATATCTACTGTACTGTAATTGACCCTTGAGTTTCTATTAAAAGAGTAACATTTTTATTTTAGCATCAACTCCGGACGCACCAGCATAAAGTCTAGGGGAGGGTCTGGGTGGGCATCTGTCCACGGTGGTGGCTCAGGCTCTGGGCGTGGTCCCCACCCCACCATAGTCAATCCCCGCTTTTGTAGCCCCCTCCCAATGACCACCCTCCAAATAAACCCACCTAAATTAAGGGGCATCAGCGGGATAAGGGGCAGCACCGGGATAAGGGGCAGCACCGGGATAAGGGGCAGCACCGGACTGAGGGACGGCAGCTCCGGACTGAGGGACGGCAGCTCCGGACTGAGGGACTGCAGCTCCGGACTGGCTGACGGATCTGGCTGCTCAATGCTCGCTGACGGCTCTGGCTGCTCATGGCTCGCTGACGCTCTGGCTGCTCATGGCTCTGGCTGCTCATGGCTCGCTGACGGCTCTGGCTGCTCAATGGCTCGGCTCGACGGCTCTGGCTGCTCATGGCTCGCTGACGGCTCTGGCTGCTCTTGCGCTGGACGCGCTCTGGCTGGTCCTGGCTGGACGGCTCTGGCTGGTCCTGGCTGGACGCTCTGGCTGATCCTGTCTGGCGGAAGGCTCTGGCTGATCCTGTCTGGCGGAAGGCTCTGGCTGATCCTGTCTGCGGTAGGCTCTGGCTGATCCTGTCTGGCGGAAGGCTCTGGCTGATCCTGTCTGGCGGAAGGCTCTGGACTGATTCCTGTCTGGCGGAAGGCTCTCGCTGATCCTGTCTGGCAGAAGGCTCTGGTGGCTCCTGTCTGGCGGACGGCTCTGGCGGCTCCTGTCTGGCGGCGCTTGGCAGACGGACAGCTCAGATGGCGTTGGGCTAAGGACACGCACCATCAGGCTAGTGCGGGGAACAGCAACAGGACGCACAGGAGGCTTGGTGCGTGGTGTAGGCACTGGTGGTAATGGGCTGGAGACACGCACCACAGGACTAGTGCGTGGAGGAGGAACAGGGCTCTGGAGACGCACAGGAGGCTTGGTGCGTGGTGCCGGAACTGGTGGTACCGGGCTGAAGACACGCACCATAGGGCTAGTGCGTGGAGGAGGAACAGGGCTCTGGAGACGCACAGGAAGCCTGGTGCGTGGTGTAAGCACTGGTGGTACTGGGCTGGGGCGGGGAGGTGGCGCCGGAAATACCGGACCGTGCAGGCGTACTGGCTCCCTTGAGCACTGAGCCTGCCCAACCTTACCTGGTTGTATTCTCCCCGTAGCCCGACCAGTGCGGGGAGGAGGAATAACCCGCACTGGGCTATGTAGGCGAACCGGGGACACCATGCGTAAGGCTGGTGCCATGTATGCCGGCCCGAGGAGACGCACTGGAGACCAGACACGTTGAGCCGGCTTCATGGCACCTGGCTCAATGCCCAATCTAGCCCTGCCAGTGCGGGGAGGTGGAATAACCCGCACCGGGCTATGAACACGTACAGGAGACACCGTGCGCTTTACCGCTCGGGGAGTTGGCGCAGGTCTCCTACCTGACTTCGCCATACTCCCTTGTAGCCTCCCCCCAAGAAATTTGGGGGCTTGACTCACAGGCTTCCGTGCTAACCGCGTACCCTCATAACGCCGGTTCCTCTCTCCGGTTGCCTCTGCTCTTCTAATTGCCTCCTCCCATGGGAGGCGATCTCTACCAGCCAGGATCTCCTCCCATGTGTAGCAACCCTTTGTTGGTGGGTGATTCTGTAACGGTCGTCTTGCGGAGAGAGATTGGACCAAGGCGCAGCGGGTGATGAAGACATGAATGAATTTATTTAACAAGACGTAAACGAACACTAACACGAAAATATACTTGAAAAATTACAGAACAACAAAACGACGTAGACAGACCTGAACTTGAGCACTTACATAAACACGAAGAACGCACGAACAGGAACAGACTACACAAACGAAACAGTCCCGTGTGGTAACATATACAGACACGAGATACAATATCATATATCATATCATTCTTAGTATATCTTGTGTAAATTATTCCAGTGCACATACGTATAGATTGCATTTTCATTACTCTTACAGTGCTATTTGGTTAGTTAAATGGATACGTCCCGACGCTCTTGATTCCTTGTTTTTTTAATTACTTGTTTTACATTTTTTGTTTGACATTTTACTGCATTTTTAGGAGCTAGTAAGATAAGCATTTCACTGCACACGCTAAAGCATCTGCTATACTGTGTACGCAACCAATAAACTTTGATTTGATAGTTACTTTATAGCATCTGATATAAGTACTAAGATCTGTTATGATGCACTTGTAGGGTTACAGTGCATCATGTTCCATTATATAAATACTAACAATGATATTGATCCAATTTACAGTGTCACAATCTTACCTACAGTATATTGCCTTATTATCATATAGGCCTACTCCTCCCTTATGTTCTTATTTGTTCGTTTCTGTTGCCCTGTGAGTGAAATTGTGACGCCACCATGATTGCTGTAAACTTCTAACCATGTGGCCCAATAGAGCTGGTACGATAAACCGATAAACGATACCAACCGAACCGACCATTTATTGAGAATAACTATAAATAGCCTTTACTCGAAGAATGTGAAGTTTTAAATTAAACTGGACAATGGAAGCCACAACATTCAAAGTAGTAGTAGTCATTTTAAGGGTAATATAAAAAAGTAACTGGTGCACATTAATGTTTTAAACTTATCCTTACATTTATCGTTATTGTCATAATCCAGTACATTTATTGTCATATGGATTCTTTTCCATAGCACCCAGCTATGTCTGAATTTTTACATCGAGTAGTTTGGATACTGGTTACTGATTGACTAAAACAACATTAGGCCTTGTGTATGTGAGACCGTATACAATGACGTTTAGCCTTTTCACCTTTAAATCGTTGTGCCTTTTCACCTCGATAAAATGGCTACATCAACAATAGTTTGACATGCCAATGTACAAAATAAGCATTTAGATTAACTTGAGAGAAACCAAACAAAAAGAACATCTTGAAACAAACAAAGTGGGCACTTACCTGCTTCACTGACTGTTGTGCAAAAAAAGGGATACATTGTGAGTTTGGGAATACAACAAAAATGGAGCTGAACGTCATTCTACGGGACTTGTATGGTTCAGTGAGAAACATGAATGGCGAAGAATATGGGATTAGCAGCTATGCTGGACAGTTTGGCATGGAGTATACAGAAGGACACCGAATTCACAACAAGCAACAATGTGTCTGTCAGCGTAATTAAAAAGTTGAGGGAAGAGGGGCGCGATATAGCTTCCCACCAGTGAACGGCTACATATGGTATGTAACTGTTAGCTAGCTAAATCATTCTAATGTACCCTGACAATATAACCAACAGTTATGTACAGTCGTGGCCAAAAGTTTTGAGAATGACACAAATATACATTTTCACAAAGTCTACTGCCTCAGTTTGTATGATGGCAATTTGCATATACTCCAGAACGTTATGAAGAGTGATCAGATGAATTGCAATTAATTGCAAAGTCCCTCTTTGCCATGCAAATGAACTGAATCCCCCAAAAACATTTCCACTGCATTTCAGCCGTGCCAATAAAGGACCAGCTGACATCATGTCAGTGATTCTCTCGTTAACACAGGTGTGAGTGTTGACAAGGCTGGAGATCACTCTGTCATGCTGATTGAGTTTGAATAACAGACTGGAAGCTTCAAAAGGAGGGTGGTGCTTAGAATCATTGTTCTTCCTCTGTCAACCATGGTTACCTGCAAGGAAACACGTGCCGTCATCATTGCTTTGCACAAAAAGGGCTTCACAGGCAAGGATATTGCTGCCAGTAAGATTGCACCTAAATCAACCATTTATCGAATCATCAAGAACTTCAAGGAGAGCGGTTCAATTGTTGTGAAGAAGGCTTCAAGGCGCCCAAGAAAGTCCAGCAAGCGCCAGGACCATCTCCTAAAGTTGATTCAGCTGCGGGATCGGGGCACTACCAGTACAGAGCTTGCTCAGGAATGGCAGCAGGCAGGTGTGAGTGCATCTGCACGCACAGTGAGGCAAAGACTTTTGGAGGATGGCCTGGTGTCAAGAACGGCAGCAAAGAAGCCACTTCTCTCCAGGAAAAAACATCAGGGACTGACTGATATTCTGCAAACGGTACAGGGATTGGAATGCTGAGGACTGGGGTAAAGTCATTTTCTCTGATGAATCCCCTTTCCGATTGTTTGGGGCATCCGGAAAAAAGCTTGTCCGGAGAAGACAAGGTGAGCGCTATCATCAGTCCTGTGTCATGCCAACAGAAAAGCATCCTGAGACCATTCATGTGTGGGGTTGGTTCTCAGCCAAGGGAGTGGGCTCACTCACAATTTTGCCTAAGAACACAGCCATGAATAAAGAATGGTACCAACACATCCTCCGAGAGCAACTTCTCCCAACCATCCAGGAACAGTTTGGTGTCAAACAATGCCTTTTCAAGCATGATGGAGCACCTTGCCATAAGGCAAAAGTAATAACTAAGTGGCTTGGGGAACAAAACATTGATATTTTGGGTCCACGGCCAGGAAACTCCCCAGACCTTAATCCCATTGAGAACTTGTGGTCAATCCTCAAGAGGCGGGTGGACAAACAAAAACCCACAAATTCTGACAATCTCCAAGCATTGATTATGCAAGAATGGGCTGCCATCAGTCAGGATGTGGCCCAGACGTTAATTGACAGCATGCCAGGGCGGATTGCAGAGGTCTTGAAAAAGAAGGGTCAACACTGCAAATATTGACTCTTTGCATCAACTTCATGTAATTGTTAATAAATGCCTTTGACACACAATTTTGTGTTAGTCAATCTAGATGTCAAATAAAATAAAATAAAATTCTATTGGTCACATACACGTGTTAAGCAGATATTATTGTGGGTTTAGCGAAATGCTTGTATTTCTAGCTCCGACAGTGCAGTAATATCTAACAAGTAATATCTAAAAATTTCACATACAGTTGAAGTCGGAAGTTTACATACACCTCAGCCAAATACATTTAAACTCCGTTTTTCACAATTCCTGACATTTAATCCTCGTAAAAATTCCCTGTCTTACGTCAGTTACGATCACCACTTTATTTTAGGAATGTGAAATGTCAGAATAATAGTAGGGAGAATGATTTATTTCAGCTTTTATTTCTTTCATCACATTCCCAGTGGGTCAGAAGTTACACTCAATTAGTATTTGGTAGCATTGCCTTTAAATTGTGTAACTTGGATCAAACGTTTTGGGTAGCCTTCCACAAGCTTCCCACAATAAGTTGGGTTAATTTTGGCCCATTCCTCCTGACAGAGCTGGTGTAACTGAGTCAGGTTTGTAGTCCACCTTGCTCGCACACACCTTTTCAATTCTGCCCACAAATTTTCTATAGGATTGACGTCAGGGCTTTGTGATGGCCAATCCAATATCTTAACTTTGTTGTCCTTAAGACATTTTGCCACAACTTTGGAAGTATGCTTGGGGTCATTGTCCATTTGGAAGACCCATTTGCGACCAAGCTTTAACTTCCTGACTGATGTCTTGAGATGTTGCTTCAATATATCCACATAATTTTTCACCCTCATGATGCCATCTATTTTGTGAAGTGCACCAGTCCTCAGAATTTTTTTTTTTAGACCTCCACAAGTCTGGTTCATCCTTGGGAGAAATTTCCAAATGCCTGAAGGAACCACGTTCATCTGTACAAACAATAGTACACAAGTATAAACACCATGGGACCATGCAGCCATCATACGGCTCAGGAAGGAGACGCATTCTGTCTCCTAGAGATGAACGTACTTTGGTGCGAAAAGTGTAAATCAATCCCAGAACAACAGCAAAGGACCTTGTGAAGATGCTGGAGGAAACAGGCACAAAAGTATCTATATCCACAGTAAAACAAGTCCTATATCGACATAACCTGAAAGGCTGATCAGCAAGGAAGAATCCACTGCTCCAAAACCACCATAAAAAAGCCAGACTACAGTTTGCAACTGCACATGGGGACAAAGATAGTACTTTTTGGAGAAATGTTCTCTGGTCTGATGAAACAAAAATAGAACTGTTTGGCCATAATGACCATCGTTATGTTTGGAGGAAAAAGGGGGAGGCTTGCAGGCCAAAGAACACCATCCCAACCGTGAAGCACATGGGTGGCAGCATCATGTTGTGGGGGTGCTGTGCTGCAGGAGGGACTGGTGCACTTCACAAAATAGATGGCATCATGAGGGAGAAAAATGATGTGGCTATATTGAAGCAACATCTCAAGACATCAGTCAGGAAGTTGAAGCTTGGTCGCAAATGGGTCTTCCAAATGAACAATGACCCCAAGCATATTTCCAAAGTTGTGGCAAAATGGCTTAAGGACAACAAAGTCAAGGTATTGGAGTGGCCATCACAAAGCCCTGACCTCAAGCCTATAGAAAATGTGTGGGCAGAACTGAAAAAGCTTGTGCGAGCAAGGAGGCCTACAAACCTGACTCAGTTACACCAACTCTGTCAGCAGGAATGGGCCAAAATTCACCCAACTTATTGTGGGAAGCTTGTGGAAGGCTACACGAAACGTTTGACCCAAATAAAAAAATTTAAATGCAATGCTACCAAATACTAATTGAGTGTATGTAAACTTCTGACCCACTGGGAATGTGATGAAAGAAATAAAAGCTGAAATAAATAATTCTCTACTATTATTCAGACATGTCACATTCTTAAAATAAAGTGGTGATAGTAACTGACATAAGACAGGGAATTTTTACGAGGATTAAATGTCAGGAATTGTGAAAAACTGAGTTTAAATGTATTTGGCTAAGGTGTATGTAAACTTCCGACTTCAACTGTATATGGACCTACAGCTATTCTATTTCTGACTGTTTAGGCATTAAGGCTTGTGTATCTGTCATATCTTCTTTTAGTTTTCATTTTCGTTCTTTTTTCTTCATTACCCAGCCTTTTTCGTCAAGTCTGCTAACTTAATTGTTAAGGTCTCAATTAGTTACTTAAATGTTTTTTTCATGTCTTTTTTTTATAATACCATAAGACCAAAAATATGCTGCTTAAGAGATTTCAAATATAAGGCTGCCACTTAGCGTTATGCTACAACCCTGTAATTAAAGTGCAGGGCAGAAGGAACTGGGGAAAGAGGGATGGGGGCAGTGAAGGGCGTACAGGGAAGGAGGAACGATTTATAGGGAGGGTCTTCCGGGTAGAGAGCGACCAATGGTTGGGATTCCCTGTGGGCCCTGCTTTTTGTTTTACATCCATGGGCTTATCAAAAATAAAAATAAATAAAAAATACATTTTTGAAAATAATGGCAACACTAGCTATTCTCTCATGTAATTTGAAAGGCCTTAATATTCATATCAAGCGTACCAGCTATCTTGATATTCTAGCAAGAAACCAAACAAAACCAAAGGTGTAACCATAATGATACATAAGAAACTCAAAATCACCATCCTTGGTAAAGGCAAAGATCAAGAAGGCAGAATCACTTTCCTCAAATGTATCCATAATGGAAAGAAAATTGCCTTTATTAATGTGTATGCTCCAAATTCATATGATCCTATGTTTTTTAAATGTATTCCTTGAACAGCATATTGTTAGAATTAACTGAATTCCAACTGGTTATTGGGACAGACATGAATGCCATTCTGGACATGCGGAACAAATCTAATAAGACCAACTACAATCCGCAGGCAACCAAGGCTCTCCAACATTTACTGTCTGATTATAACCTTGTTTCCTCGTGAGCTCATAACCCTAAAGCAAAAGAGTACACCTTCTATTTAAACAGGTACAAAACATTCTACCAAATCAATTTTGTATTATTATCTACTCCTTTATTTTCTTTAATCAAGAAAATAGAAATTTGACCCTATCTGATCATCATACTTATTACTGCCAGATACAAATGTCAGAATCTGCTAAAAGAGCCACAATATGGCGCTTTAATGTGTCCTTACTACAAAATCCTACTTTCTGTCAACAATTTGAAACTTCGTTGAATTAATTCGTAATGATGGACAAAAATTCAGTCGATGATCCTTGGATTTTATGGGACGCCATTAAAGGTTTTATTAAAAACAATGCAACTGCATTTGCATCTGGGCTGAATAAATCACAATTTAAGACGATTTCAGAATTGGAAAAGTTGTTAACGATGTTAGAACGTTCTCAACAAACACTTTTTCAGACCAGGTAGCGACTACTCTCTTCAAAGTCAAGACAGAACTAAATCTATTGATAAGACAGAGAGCAGAATTTGCCATCCATCGAGTTAGACTCAACCATTACTTCCATGGTAATCAACCCAGTCATCTACTGGCTAACAAGCTTCGCAGTAATGATCAATTAACGGATATTGCAACTATTGAATCTGATCAGGTGAATTACTATCAGAACCAAAATTAATCAACTAAAAGATTATCCCATTTCTATAAAGAATTGTACACCTCTGATTGTGAATCCACACCAATTGATTGGTGTGATTGTGAATCCATCCTTTTTAAAAGATATAAGAACTCCTCTCAACTGAGGAAGCCAGCTTGCTGGGAGCCCACATTTCTCTCTGTGAACTCAAAAGGGCATTGAATAACATGAATAAAGGCAAATCACCTGATTGTTACGGTATTCCTCCTGAGGTCTATTTAAAGTTTTGGAACCAACTAGGTCCACTGTTACTTGAAATTATTAACACAGCCATTCAGTATCGTTCAGAACCCAAAGGTTAATTTGGAAGAGATGCAAATACAGCACTAATTGAGCTTTTTTTTTTAAAAAGACACCACCCCGTGCTCTCACTATCGCCCTCTATCTTTGATAAACAAAGATATTAAACCATTGTCATCCCATCTCGAAATGTACTTATGCAAATTGGTACCTCTGGACGAAAGCAAGTTTGTTATAAAACTAATATCCTCAGATAATTAATTTTTATAATTAACCTTTATTTAACTAGGCAAGTCAGTTAAGAACAAATTCTTATTTACAATGACGGCCTAGGAACAGCCTTGTTCAGGGGCAGAACAGATTTTTACCTTGTTTACCTTGTCAGCTCGGGGATTCGATCTAGCAACCTTCGGTTACTGGCCCAACGCTCTAGCTACTAGGCTACCTGCTGCCCCATCCGCCATCTATTACATATTTTACATGCTTCATCAGAAACCAAAGCTCCTTGGGCAGTTCTATTTCTCAATGCAGAAAAAGCTTTTGATAGACTAGAATGGTCATGTCTTTAGTCAGGTTTGGAACATATCGGACGGCTCCAATTTTATTATGTGATTAAAATACTCAGCCATAGTAATAACAGGCAATACCTGCTATTTTCCGTTCAGAATAACTAGAAGTAGCAGGCAAGGTGATCCCATCTCACCTCTGCTATTTATATTGTCTATGGAACCCCTGGCCCAGGCAATTTGACAATCAAAAGAAATTACACCAATATCTCTCAATTATACGGATCACGTCATTACATTATACGCTGACAATATCTTACTTTATCTAGACAACATATCTCAATCCCTCCCAAAAGCTTTGAAAATCATAGAGCTGAATTTGCCTATCTCAAGTTATAAAATAAATCTAACCAAATCAGTCCTACTGCCTCTCAAGACCCCAATGGAGGACTCCATCTCTACTTATGGAGTCCCATTTTTCCCATTTTAAATTTTTGTTAATAGATATAAAGTTTGGACACACCTCCTCATTCAAGGGTTTTTCTTTATTTTGACTATTTTCTACATTGTAAAATAATAATGAAGACATCAAAACTATGAAATAACACATATGGAATCATATAGTAACCAACAAAGTGTTAAACAAATCTAAATATGTTTATATTTGAGATTCTTCAAAGTAGCCCCCTTTTGCCTTGATGACAGCTTTGCACACTCTTGGCATTCTTTCAACCAGCTTCATGAGGTAGTCACCTGTAATGCATTTCAATTAACAGGTGTGCCTAGTTAAAAGTTAATTTGTGGAATTTCTTTCCTTCTAAGCCATTCAGTTGTGTTGTGACAAGGTAGGGGTGGTAGTAAAAAATAAAGAAAAACCCTTGAATGAGTAGGTGTGTCCAAACTTTTGAACAGTACTGTACTGTATACAGTACACCTATTTTAATATTATTTACTCTCTTTTTTTTCCAGGCCCACGGGGAAGAGGTGGTATGGGTAGGATTTTGGTCCTTGTATTTCTGGTCCCTGGAAGGGGTGGCTTAAAGATCTAAAACTAGATACAAAGACTATACAGACTATGGTCCCGTGTGGCTCAGTTGGTAGAGCATGGTGCTTGCAACGCCAGGGTTGTGGGTTCAATTCCCACGGGGGGACCAGGATGAATATGTATGAACTTTCCAATTTGTAAGTCGCTCTGGATAAGAGCGTCTGCTAAATGACTTAAATGTAATAGAATTTATAATGGACCTATATATTTTCAAATAACCGCCCTTTGTCTGGCCCGCAAATTGATTTTGACAAACAAATAATTTTTCTTGGTTCTCTAGATTGACTTGATAAGTGTCCTTAATGGGATCAAAGTATCTACCACATGGAGTACACAGTCTCTCTCACACACACACCACAATTTGAGACTTGAGGAGACAAGAACAATCGTGCAGGCAATAAAACGATTGATGAAGGCATTGATGTTTTTATATTTTGTAATATTTGTAATCTGATTTCATGTTGACCTAACCCTGTATAACCCCATTGGACATGTCAAATAATGCAATCGGGGGCTAGCGACCTGGTTGTAACCCTAGTTGTTAAACCCAATGCCTATCCCACAAAACAAAGTCATTGTGAATTGTGGATTAGATTACGGATTGAATGACTTGGAGTACTCTACAGACCACTCTATACTCCTGTTGGTGAAGACTCAAAATAGTGTTATCACAGGGCAGGAAACTTTTCCAAACACTGTCATCTTGCCAGTCTGCAAATCCCACACCTGCCAGGGGAGCCAAATCAACTTTCCATGCATGCCATTGTCACACACCTCTCATATTCCCACACCACTTCCTATATTGTGAACTTGAAGTTCAGTGATTAAAGATCAGTATTAGCATTACATAATCTCTCATCAAAATAAATAGGATTTTGTTTGATATTTCTCTCACAAATACTACTTTACCGTCTTCCTTTCTCTATCACTCACTCTGTCTCTATCTTGTTTTCACTCTCTTGTTCTTTCCATCCTTCCTTCACTTTCTTGTCACTTTTCTTTCCTGTGTCCTTTTCATTCTAGTTTATTAAAGTCCAGTGTTTTTCAACCCCTGAGATTTTTTAAATATATTTTTGTATACATTTGTTAAGACATTTTTTTATTTGTATTTATTTTTTATTCCAAAAATAATAACACTTGGGAGTATGAATGGTATTATAGGCAATTTTACATAACTTTTTACGATGAAAGTTGTTTACAATGATAATAATAGGCCTTTGATCTTTTACATTCACATATTTTGCGACTCCGAATTCTGCGACTTTGAAAGTGATTTGGTGGTCTCCGGAACAGAAAAGTTTGGGAACTGCTGTTCTAGTCTTTTCTCTAGCTCTCCCTTAGCCCAAAAATGTACTGTTAAGGAGTGTAGGCGAACCTGCCGTTACTCCTTAATGTCCAAGGAGCTTATACACTATTTATACAAAAGTATGTGGACACCCCTTCAGATTAGTGGATTCGACTTTTACAGCAACACCCCCATTGCTGACAGGTGTATAAAATCAAGCTCACAACCATGCAATCTTCATAAACAAACCGTAGAATAGCCTTGCTGAAGAGCTCAGTGACTTTCAGCGTGGCACCGTCATAGGATGCCACTTTTCCAACAAGTCAGTGTGTCAAATTTCTGCCTTGCTAGAGCTGCCCCAGTCAACTGTAAGTGCTGTTATTGTGAAGTGGAAACATCTAGGAGCAACAACGGCTCAGTCGCAAAGTGGTTGGCCACACAAGCTCACAGAGCGGGACCACCGAGTGCTGAAGCAAGTAGCATGTAAAAATTGTCTGTCCTCGGTTGCAACACTCACTACCGAGTTCCAAACTGCCTCTGGAAGCAATGTCAGAACAACAACTGTTCGTCAGGAGCTTCATGAAAGAGGTTCCCATGGCCGTGCAGCCACACACAAGCCTAAGATCACCATGTGTAATGTCAAGTGTCGGCTGGAGTGGAGAACGTTACCTACCCAAATGCATAGTGCCAACTGTAATGCCTACCCAGAAGAGTGGAGGCTGTTATTGCAGCAAAGGTGGGACCAACTCCATATTAATGCCCATGATTTTGGAATGAGACATTTGACAACAGGTGTCCACATACCTTTGGTCATGAAGTGTTTAGAGGGAGACTGGCTGTGGCAGCCAAAACAGCCAAATACATCTAAACGTGAATCGATTCTTAATTGCGATACGGTTCTTTCATAATACATCAAAATAATTTCACAAATGCAAAATATATACTTAGAACTAATACAATTATTTCACGCTGATATGAAAGATAAGGTCCGTATGTTTCCAACACCATACTGAAAGCGATGCGTGTTACCATTCAGACTGAGAGTCGGGCTCTAAATTAAACCTCCCCCACCAGACGAAAGCGATGCGTGTTACCATTCAGACTGAGAGTCGGGCTCTAAATTAAACCTCCCCCACCAGACGGAAGATACCTTTGTGAATAGATTCTAAAGTTAGCTAGCATCTATGAATAGGTTATCTCTCCCTGTGCTTTTCTTTTTTATGGCCTGAGGGTCATCGGTCTTTGTTGAAAGTGCCTGGACACTGTACACTAATATGTGACCAGGTGCCAGTCTGCTGCCCGTTTGGAAATATGTCACTCTGGCCATCGCAGTCATGAAAAAAGTGTTGCGAAAGTGCACAGTTAGTTTTATCGCTGAAGGACCAGGTCCAACTTCAAACTGTCCCCGACCCTTGATTCATTCATCAGAACTGGATGGACAGCAATGTGCAAAGTTTGATACAGTGAATGAGACCTGAAATCACCTTTATTAAAATAAATGAACTGGTATTATAATAAAAACTATGCAATTGAGAAAAATTGTATCAGTTATTTTAACAGATTTTATATTACAATATTGTGAAAAATGTATACATGACAGAGACATTAAGATAAAAAGACATTTAAAATTAATATGTTGGGAAGTTAAATATATACTGTAAATGGATACTTATTAACCAGATATAGTATTATTATGTAAAAACAGTGAGTAAAATGAGAATTATTCCCAGTTTTTCCGAGTGTGTTTTTGATATAGGAGACCTAGAGGCCTTATATACTGTAAGTGAGGATACAGTGCATCACCCCATTACATGAAATCTCCATTCAACCTCTGACTTTTATTTGATAGGATCTACGGACTTATACAAGTCTCGAATCGCCCAGACAGACGTCACTTCATCTGTGGATTAAGGCAAAAATGTGGCTCTAGGACAGGGTTCCCCAACTGGCTGCCCGAGGGCCGAATTTGGCTCATAGGTGGTTTTATTTGGCCCCCCAAGTTTTCTGAGCAAAAAAAATACAATGTTTTTATTTTTTCATTGATGGACATAATAGATTGTAAAAACACCAGGAGATTAGCTCCAAGTGATTTTAATTTGAGAAATCTGTTCCCAAGTATTCTCATGCATAATAGAGAGACATTTGGTCATATACAAATGTAAGCAAGTTTTCGTCAAACACTATATCTGTTTGGGCTTCTTGCGGTCAATTTGCAGTCTCCAAATTATTTGCAATTATGTTCCGGCCCTCCGACTCAAGAAAAAATAGGCCCGCAGCTGAATCTAGTTAACATACATAACACAGTGCTTTTTATGACGGGAAATATTTGTCCATATCTTGGCTAAGAATGTCCATATCAATTCCTCGTGTTACTTGTCTCCTGTAGTTTGGTCTGGATCCTTCAGGTGGTTATAGCTGTAAATGTTTTTCTGGTTGAGGAAAGTGAAAGGACTTGGTGGTGCAACTCCAATTACGGTTTTGATGCCCTCCTCCCTTCTCTCCCCCTCCCCCTTCCCCTCTCTCTTTCAGTCTCTCTCTCTCTCTCTCTCTCTCGCTCTCTCTCTTTCTTTATCTCTCTCTCCCAACATACCTCTACCCACTCTCTCTCATCCCTTTCTCTCCCTCTCCCCTCTCTCTCTCTCTCTCTCTCTCTCTATCTCTCCTGGTTATGAGTCCTGCTCAGACAAAGCTGAGGTGTTGGTCCTCTGGCACTCCATACTTGCCCTTGTGCTCCTCAAACAGCTGGCTGAGTTCTTCTGTGTAAAGCTGATGGAGGGCGTCAAGCTCCTCCACTGTGGGCTTCTCATTCTTCTCCACTCTGATTGGCCGTCCCACTGTGGAAAGGTCCAAGGGTATGCATGATAACATTACATTCAAATATAGGTTACTGTAGTAGTCACTGGTGTACCACACAGCCCCAGGGGGGGGGGGGGGGGGGGGGCATGAGCTCTGGAGGGCCCAAACCAAAAACAGGCCTTGTGAAACTGCGGTATGCCACTGGTAGTAGTGCATAATGGGCAAAAACGTATTTGCTTTTTGGATATGATTTTACTCATGACTTTACTTTTCAAGTGGGGATTGAAAATGAAATATGCCATCGTTGGGCCTTGCCAATAGATGTACACAGACAGATGACTAACTGTGTGCCAGCCACTGTTGCTGAGAAGTTGCGGCAAACTGACAATGTTACTATCTAGTAACATTCTAGTAAGTCAAATATTTCCCAGGGCAAAGCTGCTCCTCTCTGTCCCTCTTATATCAATATTCCTCATGTTTAATGACAGAGAACCATCTTTCCAGTTAGTTTACTGATATGAAACTTCTGCCAAAAACAACAATTGCCTTGCAACATAGAAATAGGAGAAAGCTAGAGAAATAGGATAAAAAGATTTGGCAGATACAGTGACATGGAATGTTACTCACCCACAGTGTTGATGGGCTTCCTGTAGGGCATGATACCATAGCTGTACTGGAAAATGCCCCGCGCGTGGAAGAGGGGCAGAGAGATACCCATGATGCTCTGCAGCTTGTCCTGAATCAAGCGGATCCAGGTGCCTCGAGGGTTCTCCACCTGGTCGAACAACTCATTCTCCCCGAAGGAGAAGACCGGCACCAGATGGGCACTAGGGAGGGAATAGGTAGAGGAGAGGAGTGGGGTGACGGAGGGGTAGAGGAGAGGTGAGGTGAGGTGAGTTGAGACAGAAGTTTGGCCTTCAGTTTTGTTACGATCATCTCTATGAGTTTGTAAGGTACAGTATATTCGTAGAGAACAGACCCAGTTTCCATTTTACTCATGGGTGTGTTGAAGTTTGTCCTAAATGATTCCACTATTGATGTAATGACATGTAAACGCTTGATTTTAGCAAGCTTTGTGTATCCCACGAAATAAGACTTGAGGTGCTGAAGATGAACTCGCAGTATTACCAGCAAAATCAGGGGAAAACTGAGTTGGGTAATGTCATTCGAAAACATAATGTTAACTTTCACTGCTATGCGGATGACACACAGCTGTACATTTCAATGAAACATGGTGAAGCACCAAAATTGCTCTCACTGTGAGCCTGTGTTTCAGACATAAGGAAGTGGATGGCTGCAAACGTTCTACTTTTAAACTCGGACAAAACAGAGATGCTTGTTCTAGGTCCCAAGAAACAAAGAGATCTTCTGTTGAATCTGACAATTAATCTTGATGGTTGTACAGTCGTCTCAAATAAAAAACTGTGAAGGACCTCGGCGTTACTCTGGACCCTGATCTCTCTTTTGACGAACATATCAAGACTGTTTCAAGGACAGCCTTTTTCCATTTATGTAACATTGCAAAAATCAGATATTTTCTGTCCAAAAATGATGCAGAAACATTAATCCATGCTTTTGTCACTTCTAGGTTAGACTACTGCAATGCTCTACATTCCGGCTACCCGGATAAAGCACTAAATAAACTTCAGTTAGTGCTAAACATGGCTGCTAGAATCCTGACTAGAACCAAAAACTTTCATCATATTACTCCAGTGCTAGCCTCTCTACTCTGGCTTCCTGTTAAGGCAAGGGCTGATTTCAAGGTTTTACTGCTAACCTACAAAGCGTTACATGGGCTTGCTCCTACCTATCTTTCCGATTTGGTCCTGCCGTACATACCTACACGTACGCTGCGGTCACAAGACGCAGGCCTCCTAATTGTCCCTAGAATTTCTAAGCAAACAACTGGAGGCAGGGATTTCTCCTATAGAGCTCCATTTTTATGGAATGGTCTGCCTACCCATGTGAGAGACGCAGACTCGGTCTCAACTTTTAAGTCTTTACTGAAGACTCATCTCTTCAGTAGGTCCTATGATTGAGTGTAGTCTGGCCCAGGAGTGTGAAGGTGAACGGAAAGGCACTGGAGCAACGAACCGCCCTTGCTGTCTCTGCCTGGCCGGTTCCCCTCTCTCCACTGGGATTCTCTGCCTCTAACCCTATTACAGGGGCTGAGTCACTGGCTTACTGGTGCTCTTCCATGCCGCCCATAGGAGGGGTGCGTCACTTGACTGGGTTGAGTCACTGACGTGGTCTTCCTGTATGGGTTGGCGCCCCCCTTGGGTTGTGCCGTGGCGGAGATCTTTGTGGGCTATACTCGGCCTTGTCTCAGGATGGTAAGTTGGTGGTTGAAGATATCCCTCTAGTGGTGTGGGGGCCGTGCTTTGGCAAAGTGGGTGGGGTTATATCCTGCCTGTTTGGCCCTGTCCGGGGGTATCATCGGATGGGGCCACAGTGTCTCCTGACCCCTCCTGTCTCAGCCTCCAGTATTTATGCTGCAGTAGTTTATGTGTCGGGGCTAGGGTCAGTCTGTTATATCTGGAGTATTTCTCCTGTCTTATCCGGTGTCCTGTGTGAATTTAAGTATGCTCTCTCTAATTCTCTCTTTCTTTCTTTCTCTCTCTCGGAGGACCTGAGCCCTAGGACCATGCGTCAGGACTACCTGGCATGATGACTCCTTGTTGTCCCCAGTCCACCTGGCCGTGCTGCTGCTCCAGTTTCAACTGTTATGCCTGCGGCTATGGAACCCTGACCTGTTCACTGTGATTACTATTATTTGACCATGCTGGTCATTTATGAACATTTTTACATCTTGGCCATGTTCTCTTATAATCTCCACCCGGCACAGCCAGAAGAGGACTGGCCACTCCTCATAGCCTGGTTCCTCTCTAGGTTTCTTCCTAGGTTTTGGCCTTTCTAGGGAGTTTTTCCTAGCCACCGTGCTTCTACACCTGCATTGCTTGCTGTTTGGGGTTTTAGGCTGGGTTTCTGTACAGCACTTTGATATATCAGCTGATGTAAGAAGGGCTATATAAATAAATGTGATCTTGTAACAATGGGATCAGATGCCAGCGCGAACCCTGGATGGAGCTTCACTGCTGCGATTGAATGGCAGGGAGTCAACACTCATCTCAAGTGAACAATTTTGGCTGACAGTTCCAGCAGATGAGGAGAACTTGACTCTAGAAAAGGGGTTTTCTACGAGATGACTACACATCATTTATCTCAATGTTAGAATCCTTCTTCCCCAGATCGAGGAAATTCACCTACTCTCCAGTAACTTTAAGGTGGGAGTGCTTTTCTTTACCGAAACATGACTAGATGGTTTGATAAAAAACGTTGAGATTGAAGTTGAAAATGATGTAGTAATTAGAAAAGACCACAATCGCAAATCCAGGGGAGTTTGTAGTATGTAAAATCAGATATTGGGTTTAACTATAGTTTAGATTTAAGCCATGACGAGATTGAAGCTGTGTGGTTGGACATTCTATTACCAAAATGCAAACCCATTATAGTCGGAACCTGTTACAGACCACCAGAAGTTTAATGAATTGTTGAAGGAGACTTGCTGGTGATTTAATACACACATGCTCAAAAAGGACATTGCTACTTTTTAACAGGATGATAGAGAAGGCCAAGAAAGATTATTTTAATGACAAAATTGTTGAGAACAGGAACAATCCGAGTAAATTGTGGAATTGTCTGAAGCTATTGGGTTACAGTAACAGACTGAAGAACAAAACTCGAAATTTTACCTAGGACATTGGAGGAAAGGTTACATCAGACAAGACCATGGTTGCAGACAGTCTGAATAGCTACTTTACACCTATAGCTAATACATTAGCGAGCAAGTTACCTGGTCAATCAGGTTGTTATGGGGAGAGTCAAGTCCAGCAGTTTTACTCGCAGCAAGGGATTCAAGTCGATGCCTTTTCATTTTTCATTTGAAAAAGTGTCTGAGTCAACTGCGTAACTCACATTGTAAATCTGTATATTGAACTAGGGATTTTTTCCAGTGAACTAAAACTTGCAAGGGACATTCCTCTATGTAATGAAGAGAATAGGCTAGATCATGGAAACTATCGGCCTGTCTCAATCCTGTGTATTTTATCGAAGGTCATGGAAAAGATTATATTCGAGCAGATTGACAGTTATATTTCCTTACATAACCTACTACTGTATATGAGCTCCAGTCTGGCTCTAGGAAATCCCATTCCACCGACACTTGCCTACTATATCTAACTGACCCCATCAGGAAGGAAGTAGATGGTGGGCTATTTTGTGCTATGGTTATGTTAGATCTCCAAAATGCATTTGATACAGTGGATCATGAGATTCTGTTAATCAAACGAAGAGCCATGGGCTTTAACAACTTAGCCACAAATGGGTTATCTCTTATCTGCAAGGAAAAAAACAGATGATGTATGTGGTTGGGACCCGGTCTAAAACCAAAATCTTGAACTTTGGGTACACTAAGGGAGTGTTGTCACGTTCTGACCTTAGTTCCTTTTTATGTCTTTATTTTAGTTGGTCAGGGCGTGAGTTGGGGTGGGCATTCTATGTTGTTTTTCTATGTTTTGTTCTAGTCGTTATATTTCTATGTGTTTGGCCTAGTATGGTTCTCAATCAGAGGCAGGTGTCGATCGTTGTCTCTGATTGAGAATCATACTTAGGTAGCCTGTTTTCCCACTATGGGTTGTGGGTAGTTATTTTCTGTTTAGTGTTTTTGTTTGCACCTTACAGAACTGTTCGTTTGTCGGTTTGTTGTTTTTGTTCAGTATTCATTCTTTATTAAATTATTATGAATATGTACCACGCTGCACTTTGGTCCTCTTCTCCTTCCACCAACGACAACCGTTACAAGTGTGCTGTGTCCACTTTTCTTTCTGTTGTATATAAAGGATCTGAAATCTGCCTGTACATGTGACCTTTTCCTCTATGCAGATAATTCTGCACTGTTGGTTTCCCACAAAGACAAAAATGTAGTTGAGAAACCCCTCAGTGTTGCACTTCTGAATGTCAGTAAATGACTATATGACAGTAACCTACATGTGTCAAACAAACCACCATTGTCCCTGTGCCCAAGAAAACGAAGGTAACCTGCATAAATGATTACCGCCCCGTAGCACTCACGTCGGTAGCCATGAAGTGCTTTGAAAGGCTGGTCATGATTCGCGTCAACACCATTATGCCGAAAACCCTAGACCCACTGTAAGGATCGATGCAGGAGATGAGAAGCAGGTACAGGGAGTGAAGGTTTAATAGCTGACGGACATGAAATGGAACAGCATCTGGACAGGAACACATAACAACAATTAATACGGACACAGGGAACACCGCCGCGGAACAGACAGATATACATGGGGTAATCAACAACGTGAAGGAGTCCAGGTGAGTCCACTGAGCCTGCTGCGCGTTTTGATAGTGACAGGTGTGTGTAAAGAAGGGTAACCCTCGAGCGCCAGGGTGTCACGCCCGCTCCCGCTCCCCCTCACTGGCGCTCAAGGGCTCCAGGCTACCTGTCATTATACGCACCTGTTACCATCATTACGCGCAGTTGCGCTCATTGGACTCACCTGGACTCCCTCACTTTGTTGATCGCCCCTGCATATATGTCTGCTCCTCTGTGTTGTTCCCTGTAGTAGCATTGTTTGTTGTGTCGTGTTTATATCCTGTTCCGTTGCATGTCCATCTATATTAAATGGTTCACTCCCTGTACCTGTTTCTCATCTCCTGTGTTGGGCGTTACAGAATGCTACTACTAATACAAGAAGCATCAGGGTTTTGTTTTGTTGGTGACGTCGGGCTTGGATTCCACCGCCGATGAAACCAGGGGTGCATTAGCTGGCTTGTCGGGCTTTCATGCCCTAGCTGGTTCGAGAGGTTTCCTTGCCCCAGTTGGCTCGGCAGGTTCCCATCCCACGTCATGCTTCTACGCCGGCCCGTCAGGCTCGCCCATGTGGGACACCGGGTGGCACCCCTAGAGGGGGGTGGGGGTACTGTCATGCCCGCTCCCCCTCCCTGGCGCTCCAGGGCGCCGGGCTACCTGTCATTATAGGCACTTGTTACCATCATTGCACGTATCTGCGCTCATTGGACTCACCTGAACTCCATCACTTTGTTGTGGGCCCTGCATATATGTCTGCTCCTCTGTGTTGTTCCCTGTAGTAGCATTGTTTGTTGTGTCGTGTTTATGACCAGACGCTGTTCTTATTCCGTTGCATGTCCGTCTATATTAAATGGTTCACTCCCTGTACCTGCTTCTCATCTCCTGCGTTGGGCATTACACAGGGAGGGGGAGCGGGAGCAGGCGTGAAACCAACTCCAATTCACATACCACACCAACTGATCCACAGATGACGCAATCTCAATCGCACTCCACACTGCCCTTTCCCACCTGGACAAAAGGAACACCTATGTGAGAATGCTGTTCATTGACTACAGCTAAGCGTTCAACATCATAGTACCCACAAAGCTCATCACTAAGCTAAGGACCCCTTCTGCAACTGGATCCTGGACTTCCTGACAGGCCGCCCCCAGGTGGTAAGGGTAGGCAACAACACATCTGCCATGCTGATCCTCAACACTGGGGCCCCTCAGGGGTGTGTGCTTAGTCCCCTCCTGTACTCCCTGTTCACCCACTACTGCGTGGCCAAGCACGACTCCAACACCATAATTAAGTTTGCTGATGACACGTCAGTGGTAGGCCTGACCAAGGACAATGATGAGACAGACTATAGGGAGGAGGTCAGAGCCATGGCAGTGTGGTGCCAGGACCACAACCTCTCCCTCAATGTGAGCAAGACAAGGGAGCTGAACATGGACTATTGGAAAAGGAGGACCAAACAGGCCCCCGTTAACATCGACGGGGCTGAATGGAGCGGGTCGAGAGTATAAGGACATGAGGCGAGACCCAAATGCAGACACAGGCAGATGATTGAGCTCCGATATTTATTATAACAAATGGGGTTGGCAAAGGGTAGGTTGGGTACAGGCGAGAGTTCATAAACCAGGACAGAGTCCAAACAGTACCAGGTGATAGGCAGCCTCGAGGTCAGGACAGGCAGGGTTTCAGTAACCAGGTCCGAGTCCAGACGGTACAAGACGATAGGCAGGCTTGAGGTCAAGGCAGGAAGAAAGGTCAGGCAGGATGGTTTGGTGTCAGGACAGGCAAGGGTCAAAACCAAGAGGGCTAGGAAAAACAGAGACTGGAAAAAGTAGGAGCAAGGAGAAAACCGCTGGTTGACTTGGCAAAACAAGACGAACTGGCACAGAGAGACAGGAAACACAGGGATAAATACACTGGGGATAATAAGCGACACCTGGCGGGGGTGGAGACAAGCACAAGGACAGGTGAAACAGATCAGGGCGTGACAGAAAGTTTCAAGTTCCTTGGTGTCCACATCACCAATGAACTATAATGGTCCAAACACACCAAGACAGTTGTGAAGAGGGCATGACAAAACCTTTTCCCCCTCAGGAGACTGAAAAGATTTGGCATGGGTCCCCAGATCCTCAAAAAGTTCTACAGCTGCACCACTGAGAGCATTGCATCACCGCCTGGTATAGCAACTGCTTGGCATCTGACCATAAGGCACTACAGAGGGTAGTGTGTAAGGCCCAGTACATCACTGGGGCCCAGCTTCCTGACATCCAGGACCTATATACGCCTATATACAGTGGGGAGAACAAGTATTTGATACACTGCCGATTTTGCAGGTTTTCCTACTTAGAAAGCATGTAAAGGTCTGTAATTTTTATCATAGGTACACTTCAACTGTGAGAGACGGAATCTAAAACAAAAATCCAGAAAATCACATTGTATGATTTTTAAATAATTAATTTGCATTTTATTGCATGAATAAGTATTTGATCACTACCAACCAGTAAGATTCCGGCTCTCACAGACCTGTTAGTTTTTCTTAAGAAGCCCTCCTGTTCTCCCTCATTACCTGTATACTGCACTGTTTGAACCTCGTCCCTGTATAAAAGACACCTGTCCCACACTCAATAACACAGACTCCAACCTCTCCCACAATGGCCAAGACCAGAGAGCTGTTGTAAGTAATCAGGATAAATTGTAGACCTGCACAAGGCTGGGATGGGCTACAGGACATAGGCAAGCAGCTTGGTGAGAAGGCAACAACTGTTGGCGCAATTATTAGAAAATGGAAGAAGTTCAAGATGACGGTCAATCACCCTCGGTCTGGGGCTCCATGCAAGATCTCACTTGTGGGGCATCAATGATCATGAGGAAGGTGAGGGATAAGCCCAGAACTACACGGCAGGACCTGGTCAATGACCTGAAGAGAGCTGGACCACAGTCTCAAAAGAAAACCATTAGTAACACACTACGCCGTCATGGATTAAAATCCTGCAGCGCACGCAAGGTCCCCTGCTCAAGCCAGCGCATGTCCAGGCCGTCTGAAGTTTGCCAATGACCATCTGATGATCCGAGGAGGAATGGAGAAGGTCATGTGGTCTGATGAGACGGAAATAGAGCTTTTGGTCTAAACTCACTCGCCGTGTTTGGGAAGAAGAAGGATGAGTACAACCCCAGAACACCTCCCAACCGTGAAGCATGGAGGTGAGAACATCATCTTTGGGGGATGCTTTTCTGCAAAGGGACAGGACGACTGCACCGTATGAGGGAGGATGGATGGGGCCATGTATCGCAAGAATCTTGGCCAACAACCTCCTTCCTCAGTAGAGCATTGAAAGATGGGTCGTGGCTGGTTCTTCCAGCATGACACGACCCGAAACACACAGCCAGGGCAACTAAGGAGTGCTCCGTAAGAAGCATCTCAAGGTCCTGGAGTGCCTAGCCAGTCTCCAGACCTGAACCCAAATAGAAAATCTTTGGAGGGACTGAAAGTCCGTATTGCCAGTGACAGACCAAAACCTGAAGGATCTGGAGAAGGTCTGTATGGAGGAGTGGGCCAAAATCCCTGCTGCAGTGTGTGCAAACTGGTCAAGAACTACAGGAAACGTATGATCTCTTGTAATTGCACACAAAGGTTCTGTACCAAATATTAAGTTCTGCTTTCTGTGTATCAATATACTTATGTCATGCAATATTAAATGCAAATGATACTTAAATCAATACAATGTGATTTTCTGGATTTTTGTTTTAGATTCCGTCTCTCACAGTTGAAGTGTACCTATGATAAAAATTACAGACCTCTACATGCTTTGTAAGTAGGAAAAATGGCAAAATCAGCAGTGTATCAAATACTTGTTCTCCCCACTGTAGGTGGTGTCAGAGGAAGGCCCAAAAAATTGTCAAAGGCTCCAGTCACCCAAGTCATAGACTGTTCTCTCTGCTACCCCTAAGCCATAAAACTGCTAAACAATTAATCAAATGGCCACCCAGACTATTTACATTGAACACCCCCCCACCCGCTGCTACTCGCTGTTTATTATCTATCTTTGCATAGTCATTTTACAAATTACCTCTATTAACCTGTACCACCACACATTGACTCAGTACTCCCTGTATATAGCCTCGTTATTGTCATGTAATTTTGTTGTGTTACTTTTTGATGATTATTTATTATTTAGTAAATATTTTCTTTACTCTATTTCTTGAACCGCATTGTTGTTTAAGGGCTTGTAAGTAAGCATCTCACAGTAAGGTCTACACCTGTTGTATTTGGTGGATGTGACAAATAAGATTTGATTGATTTGATTTGATTTGATTTGTCACTACACCTTGGAAAAACAGAGTCCCTCTTGTACTGGTCCAATGTGAAACTGAGGAATTCCCCTAACTCTAAGGTGGTAGTAGGTGACATAGTGGTCACAGCAAAAGACGCAAAAGTTAATTATCGTGGATGTGTGCTAGATAACCATCTGACAGGGAGAGCATGGCACAAAAAGTTATCCAAAGTGAACCATAAAATTAGGTTCAAGGCAAGAACCGCCAAATATCTGGATAAGAATGCAATGGTGGCATTGGCAGGGGCTCTTGTTCAGTGCCACTTCAACTATGCGTGCTCTTCCTGGTACAATAGTGCCCCCAAGATAATTACAAATAAACTGCAGACATCTCAGAACAAATTAGTCAGGATTATTCTTAACCTTCCAGCACGTACTCATCTTGACCATTCCCACTTTGAAAGCCTCAGATGGCTCAAAGTGGAGGAGAGAGTTTCTCAGATGAAATTGTGTCATGTACATAAGACAGTCCACAGTATGGTCCCCAGGTACCTATGTAACTACTTTAACTTGTTCTGGGATAACCATAACTATTCCACTAGAAGGATTTAATAGTGGTACGGTGAAATAAACGTTTTTGTACCCCCCCTTACAAAAGGACCACAATGGAAATGGTGATATTTTATGTTGAGGCGTCACCGGCTGGAGCGCCCTCATACAGTGGGGAGAACAAGTATTTGATACACTGCCGATTTTGCAAGTTTTCCTACTTACAAAGCATGTAGAGGTCTGTAATTTTTATCATAGGTACACTTCAACTGTGAGAGACGGAATCTAAAACAAAAATCCAGAAAATCACATTGTATGATTTTTAAGTAATTAATTTGCATTTTATTGCATGACATAAGTATTTGATCACCTACCAACCAGTAAGAATTCCGGCTCTCACAGACCTGTTAGTTTTTCTTTAAGAAGCCCTCCTGTTCTCTCACTCATTACCTGTATTAACTGCACCTGTTTGAACTCGTTACCTGTATAAAAGACACCTGTCCACACTCAATCAACAGACTCCAACCTCTCCACAAATGGCCAAGACCAGAGAGCTGTGTAAGGACATCAGGGATCAATTGTAGACCTGCACAAGGCTGGGATGGGCTACAGGACAATAGGCAAGCAGCTTGGTGAGAAGGCAACAACTGTTGGCGCAATTATTAGAAAATGGAGAAGTTCAAGATGACGGTCAATCACCCTCGGTCTGGGGCTCCATGCAAGATCTCACCTCGTGGGGCATCAATGATCATGAGGAAGGTGAGGGATCAGCCCAGAATACACGGCAGGACCTGGTCAATGACCTGAAGAGAGCTGGACCACAGTCTCAAAGAAAACCATTAGTAACAACACCATACCGTCATGGATTAAAATCCTGCAGCGCACGCAAGATCCCCCTGCTCAAGCCAGCCGCATGTCCAGCCCCGTCTGAAGTTTGCCAATGACCATCTGGATGATCCAGAGGAGGAATGGGAGAAGGTCATGTGGTCTGATGAGACAGAAAATAGAGCTTTTTGGTCTAAACTCCACTCGCCGTGTTTGGAGGAAGAAGAAGGATGAGTACAACCCCAAGAACACCATCCCAACCGTGAAGCATGGAGGTGGAAACATCATTCTTTGGGGATGCTTTTCTGCAAAGGGGACAGGACGACTGCACCGTATTGAGGGGAGGATGGATGGGGGCCATGTATCGCGAGATCTTGGCCAACAACCTCCTTCCCTCAGTAAGAGCATTGAAGATGGGTCGTGGCTGGTTCTTCCAGCATGACAACGACCCGAAAACACCCAGCAGGGCAACTAAGGAGTGTCCGTAAGAAGCATCTCAAGGTCCTGGAGTGGCCTAGCCAGTCTCCAGACCTGAACCCAATAAGAAATCTTTGGAGGGAGCTGAAAGTCCGTATTGCCAGCGACAGCCCCGAAACCTGAAGGATCTGGAGAAGGTCTGTATGGAGGAGTGGGCCAAAATCCCTGCTGCAGTGTGTGCAACCTGGTCAAGAACTACAGGAAACGTATGATCTCTGTAATTGCACACAAAGGTTTCTGTACCAAATATTAAGTTCTGCTTTTCTGATGTATCAAATCTCATGTATGCATAAAATGCAAATTATTTACTTAAAAATCATACAATGTGATTTTCTGGATTTTTGTTTTAGATTCCGTCTCTCACAGTTGAAGTGTACCTATGATAAAAAGTACAGACCTCTACATGCTTTGTAAGTAGGAAAACCTGCAAAATCGGCAGTGTATCAAATACTTGTTCTCCCCACTGTATATGTATTTTAAAAATGGTCTAATAAATTCAATCAATCAAGGTGTCACTTCACTTGTCCCTCTGTATGTCATACGGTGCATGCATGCTCCCAATTGAAATTCCCAAAGGGCTTACACATGTCACTATTTCAGTAGGCCATCCACAAGTACACACTGTGAACATTAATATCAAACTATGATGAAGTGACTAACACAGTTGAAGTCACTTGTGTAACCATGAGAGTAGTTATAAGATTTAAATCGGAGACACAGGCAGTAAAATGTCCTCCGCCACCTCTGGCCCTGGTCTTACCCATGTTCCATTGCCAGTTTGATGAAGCCCTTCTTATTGGCTAAGAGAATGGTGAAGGCGCCAGGGTGTGCGTCAAGGGCCTCGGGGGCTCCTCCTACTGCTATAACAACGGCATTCCCACCTCCCTGTCGACGTAACAGATAGCTGGCACTCTCCTTGTCCGAGGGAATCAAACCTGGGACACACAGTAGACACTGAGATCAGGTGTAGTTAACAGTGGGGGGGAAGTTTGGTACACTATTCTTCACTGTCGAACAATGATCAAACATGTTAATTTGTATCATGATGGTTGTCCCTAATCAATCTATCAGTAAATCAATTAATCAGATGTATTTATATTGCTATCTTGTCTTTACAGCAACATCTGTCACAAAGTGTTTCACAGTAACCCTGCCTTGACCTTGACCTCTAACCCCAACCCCACTAACCTGCCATCATGATGTAGTCTCTGAAGAAGGGGGCTCTGAACCAGAGAGGTAGCATCAGCAGAAAGCTGTCCAGTCCAGGGAACAGTTTCCTGAAGCCTGTAGCGTACGTGCAGAAGTTAGTGAAGGCTCCAGCCACCAGGATCCCATGGGGATGAAAACCAAGGATGTAGTTCTGCCTGGGGTCCAAGTCCGCTGTCTTCACCAGCTGCAATACAACAGAGCGGAGTCACTTCTAAGGACTTCAATACTCAAAATAGTTATGCGCAACTGCACAACACAGTATACAGGATGCATCAAATGTATTTCTAAATCTCAATCTTTATCAGAGACTTTCAAAACATTTGAAAGTTGAATTGAAAACCATACTCTCACGGAAGTCTATGAATTGACTTCCAGGTATTTGGCCTATATCTTCATCACATCGCCTGTGTGAGTTCTCGCTGTTGTTTGTCTGCCTCCACAGCGACTGTCAGAAGAGACTATCCTTTCTCTAACCAGTATTGGCCAGTGTCGTCTGTCTCTGTGCACAGGCAGATAGGAGATAAACAGGATGGATGATCATGCCAGAGGTCACAGGATGGGGTCAAAAGTTCTTGTTAGCTACCCTGCTGAAACAAAAGCATAGACCAGCATAAATTTCAAGCTAGTCCATGCTGGTCTATGCTGGTCAATCGCTGGTCAGTGCTGGTCTGATGCTGGTCAAGCTTGTCCGACCAGCATGGTCTAGCTGGTCTAGCTGCTCAGTGAACAAGGTGGACTCAGGTCTATTCTGTTTGAGACCCGGGGGACTCTGCATTGACTTGGACTTGAGAAAATCAGATGCTTTCAGAGCATCTCTGATGGTATAAATACATTTGATTTTACTTCAGTCTATGGCAATATTTTTTAGTCTCAGTCCACCCAATTTAAAAGTGCACATTGTGACGACCCCCCCACTCTGTGTGCTGAATTCTTTCCCTCTGCTCTTGTTTTCATTAATACGATGGCGGTGGGCGGTGCTGGAAGGGTCGTCAGCGAAATGGGACACACCTGGGCTCGGGTGTGTCCCAGCGATAACGACACCTTTCCCCCATACGTTGAGGATACACTCTCCACATAAAACAGTTTTTTGTGGCATTTTGGAGCTTCTTTGTGTTTATTTGTTTTGGCACCTCAACACCCCTCATTATCACCATCTATGCACACATCCACTCCCTTACACTGACTACACACACCATTGTTACTTGTGTAGGTTACTTTATTTAATAAATATATTTTTGTTATTTCTTTATCTCCGCGTTGTCTTCCTCCTTGTTACGACCCGGTTCGTAACAACATTCACATTAGAACATTTGTTCTAATCGCATGTAAGATAAACATGCACAATTAATTACAAAGTCTGCATTAATAGGCTGCCCCTACACTCACTAAATGCTGGGTTTGTATCCTGACCCTACTACTGGGTTGCAGTTATTGGGTCATATAGTTGGGTTGTTGATGCTAGTTTATAGAGATATTACACACAGCGGGTCAGATCAGAAGACTGCAGGCGTGGCTTTACGTTATTTATGGCCACCTGTGAGTAAATGTTATTCCGGTTCATCTGTTCTGTTTTATTAAGGTTGAAGACACTGACAGTTTTGTTGCATTAATGAGTTTTACACAAGTGTATGAGTTCCTTAATTAAGAGACAATGAAAATCCCAACATTGGGATAGTTACTGCTTTGTTACAATATGTAAATACTGTTATGAATATTATATTAGAATATGTTATGTGCAAAAATATTTAAGGAACATTTACATTTGTGGTGTACGAACTTAACAAGAATCATATTTACTCGCCCAAAAAAACTATCTGAAAGCCACGCCACTAATATCAGATGGTCACCAACATACTAGCATCAGTGTCCAAAACAACATGCGATGGTCACCAGAAAAAAAACACATTAGTCGCGTTTTTTCAGCAGGGTAATCGTGCTGGGCATGTTATGCTCATGATCAGCATCGCTCAGTCATGTCAAAACAAAGCTGCCAACAAACAGTTTGTATCGACCTCAGTGTTTGAGATTAGCAGTTCAAGGTCAATCAGCTCCAAGAATCAAGTCCCCGCCTACTAGCTTGGGCTACACTAACCTCTCACTAGCAAAACAAGGGCAGTGCTTAGTGCTAAGTAAACACTAAGCACTAGGCATGGTGGGATTTATTGACTTTATGGATTGAGATGATTCATTCAAGGATGAATCCTAGAGATGTCTGTCTTTTAATGACAAACACATTTTAAGTAGATCAGATAGGTGTGTTGTAACTTTTGCCAAATAATGACATTAACATAGACTATATATAGACAGAAGTATGTGGACACCCCTTCAAATTAGTGGATTCGGCTATTTCAGGCACACCCGTTGCTGACAGGTGTATAAAATTGAGTACACCGCCATGCAATCTCCATAGGAAAACATTAGTAGTAGAATGGCCTTACCGAAGAGCTCAGTGACTTTCAACGTGGCACTGTCATAGGATGCCACCTTTCCAACAAGTCAGTTTGTCAGATTTCTGCCCTACTAGAGCTGCCCTGGTCAACTGTAAGTGCTGTTATTGTTCAGTGGAAACGTCTAAGAACAACGGCTCAGCCGCGAAGTGGTAGGCCACACAAGCTCACCGAACGTGAGGCCACACAATTCCCGCGTGCACAAAGTGAGGTCAATACAGAAATGGTTTGTCGAGATCGTTGTGGAAGAACTTGACTGGCCTGCGCAGAGCCCTGACCTCAACCCCGTCAAAACCTTTGTGGTGAATTGGAACACCGACTGCGAGCCAGGCCTAATCACCCAACATCAGTGCCCAACCTCACTAATGCTCTTGTGGCTGAAAGGAAGCAAGTCCCCGGAGCAACATCCCAATATCAAGTGGAAAGCCTTCCCAGAAGAGTGGAGGCTGTTATAGCAGCAAAGGGTGGACCAACTACATATTAATGCCCATGATTTTGGAATGAGATGTTCGACGAGAAGGTGTCCACATACTTTTGGTCATGTAGTGTATATTGCTAAGAATGTGAGAGTAGGGTGAATCCCCTAGCGGGTCTCAAACCCAGGCCACCAGCACCAATGATGAACACCCTTACCACTGTCCCAATAAGGGATATCTCTCTTTTTTTAAATAAAAAAAAWATATATATTTCACCTTTATTTAACCAGGTAAGCTAGTTGAGAACAAGTTCTCATTTACAACTGTGACCTGGCCAAGATAAAGCAAAGCAGTGCGACACAAACAACAACACAGAGTTACACATGAAATAAACAAACATACAGTCAATAACACAATAAAAAAAGTCTATATACAGTGTGTGCAAATGAGGTAAGATAAGGGAGGTAAGGCAATAAATAGGCCATAGTGGCGAAATAATGACAATTTAGCAATTAAACACTGGAGTGATAGATGTGCAGAAGATAAATGTGCAAGTAGAGATACTGGGGTGCAAAGGAGCAACAACAACAAAAAAGAACAGTATGGCGATGAGGTAGTTGGATGGGCTATTTACAGATGGGCTATGTAGAGGTGCAGTCTGACAGATATGAGTCTCCAGCTTCAGTGATTTTTGCAATTCGTTCCAGTCATTGGCACCAGAGAACTGGAAGGAAAGGCGGCCAAAGAGGAATTGGCTTTGGGGAGGACCAGTGAAATATAACTGCTGGAGCGCGTGCTACGGGTGGGTGCTGCTATGGTGACCAGTGAGCTGAGATAAGGCGGGTCACATCCGCCTACAGTATGTCGGCCTTCCGCATCTGCGGTGAAAGGTGGCCAAGCTACATTGGTGTTTGTCAGACCATTGAAAATCGGTCTTCTCATGAAAAAGTCTGTAGCGTTCGAACGGTTTGGCCCACAGGGGAAAAGGAAGACTCACGGTGTTCTCCGTTTTTTTCTTCGACCCCCACAAGTGTCACGGGACTCGTCTGAAGGTAACCCATACAAATTAATAGAAGTAAGGAGGTAGTTTTGTTCCAACAAAAATAAGGGGTTATGAAATATGTGTCCAAACATTTTCTTATATTTCCTGAGCTTTCTTATATCTCATAGAGTACATACACTTCAAAACCTTATTCCTTATGATTTACCTTTTGACTTAAATTTATGAATGTGTTATTCAATGCTTTTCTATGGGCTGTAGTAGTAAAGGCCAAATTACACAAAAAAATAGGGGTCCTGAAAGTCAAATAGCAATTCGATCAAGTTCAAGTCCGGGCTCTGACTGGGCCACTCAAGGACAATCAGAGACTTGTCCCGAAGCCTATCCTGCGTTGTCTTGGTTGTGTGCTTAGGGTCATTGTCCTGTTGGAAGGGGAACCTTCTCCCCAGTCTGAGGTCCTGAGCGCTCTGGAGGTTTTCATCAAGGTGCTCTCTGTACTTTGCTCCAATCTTCTTTCCCTCGATCCTGATGAGTCTACCAGTCCCTGCCGCTGAACAACATCCCCACAGAATGATACTGCCACCACCATGCTTCACCGTGGGGATGGTGCCAGGTTTCCTCCAGACGTGACACTTGGCATTCAGGCCAAAGAGTTCAATCTTGGTTTCATCAGACCATACAGGCCTGATTGGTGGAGTGCTGCAGAGATGGTTGTCCTTCTGGAAGGTTCTCCCATCTCAACAGAGGAACTCTGAAGCTCTGTCAGAGTGACCATCGGGTTCTTGCTTACCTCAATAATGGAGCCCACTGTGTTCTTGGAAACCTTCAATGCAGAAATGTTTTGGTACCCTTCCCCAGATCTGTGCCTCAACACAATCCTGTCTCGGCGCTCTACGGACAATTCCTTCGACATCATGGCTTGGTTTTTGCTCTGACTTGCACTTTCAACTGTGGGACCTTATATAGACCGGTGTGCACCTTTCCACATCATCAAACAATTTAATTTACCACAGGTGGACTCCATTCATGTTGTAGAAACATCTCAAGGATGATTAATGGAAATGGCTCAATTTCGAGTCTCATAACAAAGGGTCTGAATACTTATGTAAATAAGCTATTTCTGTTTCTAAAAACATGTTTTCACTTGTCATTATGGGTACTGTGTATAGATTGATAAGGTAAAAAATTATTTAATACATTTTAGAATAAGGCTATAACGTCACAAAATGTCAAAAATGTACTGTATATTCTGAGAGCATGGCAACCATGTCCTGTGTATATTTGGTGGAACGTTGATAGAATATTCTCCTAATTAACCCTCAGAAAACTAAACACGGATGTTCTTGCAACATCCCATAAAACGTGTCTAGAACATTAATGTTGTATATTCTGAGAACATTGTAACCACATTCTAGATGACTTCTGTTTGACATTACGGGAATGTTCTAGCTTTAACACCAATTTCAAAGGTTCTCAGAGGGTTTTTGCTAGCTAACGTAGTTAGAATGTTCCCATAATTAACAGAAAACTGGACACTCAAACATTAGGGGAACATAACAACATCAAAAATAATTTTGGGTTTTGTGATTGTAAACAACCCGTTTGTCCTGCTCTCGTTTCCTGTAGTCCTCTATCTGATCATGAGATTTTGCTCTTTCCAAAAACAGATGACAGAATAAGTCAAGCTCTAAGACAACTGTACTGTTTGTTTTTAGGGAATGGAGCTTTGTCAGATGTTGTACTAGTGGTCAACACAGATGCCTGTATGATTGAGAATGGAGCTCTAGTCGTGGATTGACATAGTGAGAGAACACTGGCCAATTGTTTAGTGGCCTGTCATTATTTTGGTCCCTGCTCACAGCAGCCTTTCTTTTCAGGATTAATTATTGGCTCCTGTTTCTCCATGTTTACAAACAAAAGAGTTGCCTTCTTATGCCTGTTTATACACTGAACCCATTTTTCACATTTTCCCATCAGGCTTGACATGCAGAGGCTTGGCATGTGCATGTTGTTGCATTTTGGCTTAGAGTTGGGTTCAAACGCGACTAACATGTATACATTCTACAAATGTAAAGTCGTGAGAGGAGTCAGTGTCTAGTTAGTGTTGATTTCTGCAGAGAGCAGAACAGGTTTTCAAATCAGGTGGTTGGCTCAGTCGGAGGCAGTGACGCTGTTATTAGGGACGGTGGTGGAGAACAAGACCTCAGCGTAACCGATGACACCCTCTGAAGGACACTGCTCTGTTCAGACTAACATTGACTCTTTATTCCAGCCTTAATAATGCATGAAGTCAAATGTTCGATCGGCACATTCCAGGGGAAATTACAAATGTGTTTGTTTGAGGAAGTCCTCTTTGTTGGGAACTTGGTATCTAGACGTGTTCAATGTACTGTATCTTTCCTTGAGAAATGAAGGAAAGTCCATATTACCTAATTATGTAAATTCCCCATTTGTGCGTGTGGCATTCAGAACCAATTTATGTTTTGCTTGAATGAGACATTACTCTCTCTAATAAACCGCATCTGCCTCAATACAGCTCTGTCTGTATACTCAATACACACAGAACACTTTACATACAGTAGAACGTGTTGACTGTGTTCCCTAATCAGTTGGTTTTGATATTTTATCTTATCAGTATACTGTATGGAACAATCAGGGACAATTACCCCAATTCAAAGGATCAGAGTCTTGAGGTGGGGCCTCTACCTTGGGAAAACTTTGGACACACTGGAGAAGTGGCATTAAGGACACACTCTGTGCTAAGTACAACAGATAAGCATGCTATCAAAGAAGATATCAGACTGATGTAGCGTCTGTTTCCAACTCACACTCTCAAACACATAGATCCCCTGAACGCAGCTCCCTCTCCAAATCCCAATCACCTGAATTCTGATCACCTGTTCACACACCTGTATGTCATTATCACACACTATTTAATTCAGTTCGTTGCACCCCATCATTGTGAGGTATTGTTTATTTTGTTACACACTTCTAGTCAAAGCTCTGTTTTTGCTGCAATTTAATCCTCCTGTGTATGATAGTTTTTGCCTATTCCCTGCCTGTACTTTAGCCTATCGGATTTCCTGTTATCAACCTATTGCCTGATCTCCCGGATTATGTTACTAGCCTTTTCCCTGCCTGTACTGTTGCCTTTCTGGACCCCCTGTGTATGACCTTCTGCCTGCCCCTGGACCCAGCTACCTGCCTCCTCCTGTGGTCCTTTACAAATAAACACCTGCTCCGCCCTGCGCTTGAAACCAGCTCTCTGTCTCCCATCGTGTTCATTACAACTGATTGATAAAACCAAATACAGTATCATTCATAGAAAGTCTCTTTTTACCTGTTTATCACTGTTTGTTTCTATAATAACTTTTCTTAACTACATTTACTGTACTAGTTCATGTAATGGTAAAAGCAGAGAACTATAATTAATAGAAGTGATGATAAGATGTTGACATCAAAATTAAGCAGAGCCAGTTCAGAAAGGAAACCCGAGTGCCAAGCCTCAGCTGAGATGGCATCAATTAGAGGCTGGTAACAATCACGCCTACCTTATTTGGCGGTCTATTTAAGCTGACCGGGTCTGCTCACTCATCCTGCTGCTGCTTGCTGCTACCATGCACTGGCTTTTTCTACATTGACGCTGCTGCCTTAACTAGCCATTTCACGCTATGCTGCTGCTTTCTGATATACACTGCTCAAAAAAATAAAGGGAACACTTAAACAACACAATGTAACTCCAAGTCAATCACACTTCTGTGAAATCAAACTGTCCACTTAGGAAGCAACACTGATTGACAATAAATTTCACATGCTGTTGTGCAAATGGAATAGACAACAGGTGGAAATGATAGGCAATTAGCAAGACACCCCCAATAAAGGAGTGGTTCTGCAGGTGGTGACCAAAGACCACTTCTCAGTTCCTATGCTTCCTGGCTGATGTTTTGGTCASTTTTGAATGCTGGCGGTGCTTTCACTCTAGTGGTAGCATGAGACGGAGTCTACAACCCACACAAGTGGCTCAGGTAGTGCAGCTCATCCAGGATGGCACATCAATGCGAGCTGTGGCAAGAAGGTTTGGTGTCTGTCAGCGTAGTGTCCAGAGCATGGAGGCGCTACCAGGAGACAGGCCAGTACATCAGGAGACGTGGAGGAGGCCGTAGGAGGGCAACAACCCAGCAGCAAGACCGCTACCTCCGCCTTTGTGCAAGGAGGATCAGGAGGAGCACTGCCAGAGCCCTGCAAAGTGACCTCCAGCAGGCCACAAATGTGCATGTGTCTGCTCAAACGGTCAGAAACAGACTCCATGAGGGTGGTATGAGGGCCCGACATCCACAGGTGGGGGTTGTGCTTACAGCCCAACACCGTGCAGGACGTTTGGCATTTGCCAGAGAACACCAAGATTGGCAAATTCGCCACTGGCGCCCTGTGCTCTTCACAGATGAAAGCAGGTTCACACTGAGCATGTGACAGACGTGACAGAGTCTGGAGACGCCGTGGAGAACGTTCTGCTGCCTGCAACATGCTCCAGCATGACCGGTTTGACGGTGGGTCAGTCATGGTGTGGGGTCATTTCTTTGGGGGGCCGCACAGCCCTCCATGTGCTCGCCAGAGGTAGCCTGACTGCCATCAGGTACCGAGATGAGATCCTCAGACCCCTTGTGAGACCATATGCTGGTGCGGTTGGCCCTGGGTTCCACCTAATGCAAGACAATGCTAGACCTCATGTGGCTGGAGTGTGTCAGCAGTTGCTGCAAGAGGAAGGCATTGATGCTATGGACTGGCCCGTCCGTTCCCCAGACCTGAATCCAATTGAGCACATCTGGGACATCATGTCTCGCTCCAWCCACCAAAGCCACGTTGCACCACAGACTGTCCAGCAGTTGGCGGATGRTTTAGTCAAGGTCTGGGAGGAGATCCCTCAGGAGACCATCCGCCACCTCATCAGGAGAATGCCCAGGCATTGTAGGGAGGTCATACAGGCACATGGAGGCCACACACACTACTGAGCCTCATTTTGACTTGTTTTAAGGACATTACATCAAAGTTGGATCAGCCTGTAGTGTGGTTTTCCACTTTAATTATTTTGAGTGTAACTCCAAATCCAGACCTCCATGGGTTGATAAATTTGATTTCCATTGATAATTTTTGTGTGATTTTGTTGTCAGCACATTCAACTATGTAAAGAAAAAAGTATTTAATAAGAATATTTCATTCATTCAGATCTAGGATGTGTTATTTTAGTGTTCCCTTTATTTTTTTGAGCAGTGTATTTTCTTTGCGATCTAGCTGTTTTGGAACCTCGCCCACGTCGTTCAATATGCTCATGTTGCAATGTTTGGCTGCTGCAGGGATGTCATTGACAGTGAGGATCAGCATGTTGTTGTGCTACTGTTGTCAGTCAATTGCCGGCTACAAACTAGTTAGCCAAGTAGGAATAGCCTATCATATAGTCTACTTGTTTGTTCACAATACCAGCTTTCGGGGAGAGTCGGTGCGCTCTGTGAACACATTCATGGAGCATAATCCCTCCACCATACAATGAGGAAGTAACCTATGCTAGGGTAGAATACAGGCATAGCCACGTTAAGGTGGGGGCAGAAAAAAATTGGGGCGTGGGTTGGGAGGGACTATATTGGTCCAATAATACAGGACAAGTAAAGGCCCAGTACACTACTATTTGTAACTAATATTTTTTTGTATAATTCTTTTTTAAATTTTCAGCAGCAGCATCCTCAGCACCCCTACTTCCCGCGGCTATGCGTTGATATGTAATGAGTGAGTAGCAATGTTTTCTGATTATGAGCAGGAGACAGTAGTGGTGTGTAAAATCAATGGGGAAGCCAAATGCGTGTGTCCGTGTGTGTTCGTGCTTGTAGAAAAACATGTTGACTCACCCTACTTGTAGAGAAACGCCAATGCCATCCTCCTCTTTCATGTTGACGAAACAGTCTATTACTCTGTCATACAGTACACGCTTCAATTTTTTGTTGTCCTAGGCTGCCTGGCTAAAATGCTTGCTCGATAGCCTAACTTCCATTCATGGGCAACGTTAGCTAGTTAACAGTAGCCTTCTACATCTAGCTACATATTGAACTTCCATCCTCTCAGGCCAGGGGAACAACAACAATTAATTAATTAATGGTTGGATCAGAATCGCTGTTATCATTGGCCAGTACAGCGAATTAAGTAAAACCACAAGTCCAAATCCCTATCTCCATCCATGGCTAATTTAGGAAAGGGCCAATTTTAACTTGCTGGCTAACTAGCCACCAGAGGACAACAACACCATGAAAGCAACAATTCAAGTTTTTCTGTCAATGACGTATGCTCTTAGTAGGATTTGATAGGAGTGATGCCAAGTCCAAGCTGGCTTCCCTGGACACTTTTTTTTTTTTGGTGCACCACGACCATTCAGAGCTGAGCTCACTCAGTTTAGCTCAACACTGATTGGCAAATGTTTTTTAGTTTTTTTTGTCAATGGTGGCCAGATGCTGGCTGGCATCCCTTGGCTTCAATGAGAGATAGATGGCCTACACGTAGAGATAGATGGCCTACACGTAGAGAGACAGAGGGAAGCTGTTTTGCTCGCTCGGATGCTTTCTCCTGTGAGATACATTCAGCCTCTTGCAAATTGAAGGAAAATTATGAAATACAGAGAGACAAAAGATACATTATTTTATGTTTCTACATTTCATTTTTAGGGGAAGCCTGGTTGCCTTGGCATCCATGAATATACGCCACTGGCAGGAGATGGTGCTTATCACGGTGATTCAATAGTATTTAAGTCTCTATGCTTAGTTTAGTGCTGCATCAGTATGGATAGTAACTATCACTGCATGTTGCGCATCTCATGAGACTGCTGCAATCAAAGCACACATCAGTGATGCCCTACATTTTATGAGTCCTTCCAGTCACATAGGTTAATGTGACTTGCGCCAGCAGTCACACTTCAAATGTTGTACATTGGTTAGTATCTTTGTTTCCCTTACACAGTATAAGCTAGAACACATTCATTTTAACTGGACTGGATGGTGCACTCCTCGTATTGCTACACTTTTGCTGGTCTTCTACTCTTGAGAAATCATAAATCTGCTGGCTTATTAGTGTATAGCCTGCTGTTGCATGAGTCACACTATTAGCATACATTTTAAGGTATCATTTCAGTCAACTCATTCATTATTAATTCTTATTGCAGCAGTAGGTTTAGGCTCTGATTTATTAACCATGTTCTAATCATGTGTCATGCATTTTACCCAGGCGGTCCTCCTTGTCGGTTCATCTTGCGTTCTAGTAGTATTATTCTAGTGACTGTTCTTATTCTATAATAGACTATTGTGGCGGCAGGTAGCCTAGTGGTTAGAGCGTTGGACTAGTAACCGAAAGTTTGAAAGATCGAATCCCTGAGCTGACAAGGTAAAAATATTTTGTTCTGCCCCTCAACAAGGCAGTTAACCCACTGTTCCTAGGCCATATTTGAAAATAAGAATTTGTTCTTAACTGACTTGGCTAGTTAAATAAAGTTAAAAAAGAATAAATAATTGTATTGTGTGCTATTGTAGAGATCACTTCATTCAAGTAAAATCAAATAAAATGTTATTGGTCACATACTGTATATGTGTTTAGCAGATGTTAATGCGAGTGTAGCGAAATGCTTGTCATTCTAGTTCCGACAGTGCATCAATATCTAAGTAATATCAAACAATTTCACAACAAATACCTAATACACACAAATCTAAGTAATGGAATTAAGAATATATAAATATATGTATGAGCAATGTCAGAGCGGCATAGACTAAGATACAGTAGATAGTATATACATATGAGATGAGTAATGCTAGATATGTAAACATTATTAAAGTGACTATTGTTCCATTTATTAAAGTGGCCAATGATTTTAAGTCTGTGTATGTAGGCAGCAGCCTCTCTGTGCTAGTGATGGCTATTTAACAGTCTGATGGCCTTGAGATAGAAGCTGTTTTTCAGTGTCTCGGTCCCAGCTTTGATGCACCTGTACTGACCTCGTCTTCTGGAAGATAGCGAGGTGAACAGGCAGTGGCTCAGGTGGTTGTTGTCCTTGATGTCCTTTGTTTGTTGACGTTTAGTGAGAAGTTTTCCTGTCACCATACTCCCAGAGCCCTCACCTCCTCCCTGTAGGCTCTCATCGTTGTTGGTAATCAAGCCTACTACTGTTGTGTCGTCTGCAAACTTGATGATTGAGTTGGAGGCGTGTTTGGCCACGCAGTAATGGGTGAACAGGGAGTACAGGAGGGGGATGAGCACGCACCCTTGTGGGGACCCTGTGTTGAGGATCAGTGAAGTGGAGATGTTGTTTCCTACCTTCACCACCCAGGGGCAGTCCGTCAGGAAGTCCAGGACCCAATTGCACAGGGCGGGATTCAGACCCAGGGCCTCGAACTTAATGTTGACCTTGGAGGGCACTATGGTGTTGAATGCTGAGCTATAGTTAATGAACAGCATTCTTACATAGGTATTCCTCTTGTCCAGATGGGATAGAGCAGTGTGCAGTGTGATGGCGATTGCATCGTCGGTGGACCTATTGGGGTGGTATGCAAATTGAAGTGGGTCTAGAGTGACAGGTAAGGTGGAGGTGATATGATCCTTGACTAGTCTCAAAACAATTCATGATGACAGAAGTGACTGCTACGGGGCGATAGTCATTTAGTTCAGTTACCTTTGCATTCTTGGGTACAGGAACAATGGTGGCCATCTTGAAGCATGTGGGGACAGCAGACTGGGATAGGGAGAGATTGAATATGACCGTAAACACACCAGCCAGCTGGTCTGACTCTGAGGACGCGGTTAGGGATGCCGTCTGGGCCGGCAGCCTTGCGAAGGTTAACACTTTTTACAGTCTTATTCACGTCGGCCATAGAGGAGAGCCCGCAGTCCTTGGTAGCTGGCTGCATCGGTAGTACTGTGTTATCCTCAAAGCGGGCGAAGAACGTATTTAGCTTGTCCGGAAGCAAGACGTCGGTGTCTGCGACGTGGCTGGTTTTCCCATTGTAGTCGGTGATTGTCTGTAGACCCTGCCACATCCGTCTCGTGTCTGAGCCATTGAGTTGCGACTCCACTTTGTCTCTATACTGACGTTTTGCCTGTTTGATTGCCTTGCGGAGGGAATGACTACTCTGTTTGTATTCTACCATATTCCCAGTCACCTTGCCATGGTTAAATGCGGTTGTAACGGCAGTCTAAGTCGTCCTCCTCATCGGACGAGGAGAGWCGAGAAGGATCGGAGGACCAATGTACAGCGTGGTAAGTTTCCATGATTTAATAACACGAAAACTAGACAAAATACAAAACAACAAACGAACCAACCGTCACAGTCCCGTGTGGCACAAACACTGACACAGGAAACAACCACCCACAAATCCCCAACACAAAACAAGCCACCTATATATGATTCTCAATCAGGGACAACGATTGACAGCTGCCTCTGATTGAGAACCATATTAGGCTGAACACAGAAACAGACAAACTAGACACACAACATAGAATGCCCACCCAGCTCACGTCCTGACCAACACTAAAACAAGCAAAACACATAAGSACTATGGTCAGGACGTGACAGTACCCCCCTCCTGAGGTGCGGACTCCGAACGCACCCCTAAAACTCAAGGGGAGGGTCTGGGTGGGCATCTGTCCGCGGTGGCGGCTCCGGCGCAGGACGAGGCCACCACTCCACCATTGTCTTTGTCCCCCTCCTTAGCGCCCTTTGAGTGGCAACCCTCGCCCCCGACCCTGGTCTAGGAACCTTCACAAAAGTCCCCCCTAGATAGAGGAGACAGCTCAGGACAGAGAGGTAGCTCAGGACAGAGAGGTAGCTCAGGACAGAGGGGCAACTCCGGACTGAAGGGCAGCTCCGGACAGAGAGGCAGCTCTGGACTGAAGGGCAGCTCCGGACTAATGGCAGCTCCGGACTGAGTGGCAGCTCCGGACTGAGTGGCAGCTCCGGACTGAGTGACAGCTCATGACTGGAGGGCAGCTCATGACTGGCGGGCAGCTCATGACTGGCAGCTCCTGACTGGCTGGCGGCTCTGGCAGCTCCTGACTGGCTGGCGGCTCTGGCAGCTCCTGACTGACGGACGGCTCTAGCGGCTCCTGACTGATGGACGGCTCTGACGGCTCGGGACAGACAGGCGGCTCTGACGGCTCGGGACAGACGGGCGGCTCAGATGACGCTGGGCAGGCAGGCAGTTCAGACGGCGCTGGGCAGGCAGGCAGCTCAGACGGCGCTGGGCAGGCAGTCAGCTCAGACGGCGCTGGGCATGGTACCGGCACTGGAGGTACTGGGTTGGAGACACGCACCATGGGGAGAGTGCGTGGAGGAGGAACAGAGTTCTGGAGACGCACAGGAAGCCTGGTGCGTGGTGTAGGCACTGGTGGTACTGGGCTGGGGCGGGTAGGTGGCGCCGAATATACCGGACCGTGAAGGCGTACAGGAGCTCTTAAGCACCGAGCCTGCCCAACCTTACCTGGTTTAATGCTCCCCGTAGCCAGGTCAGTGCGGCGAGGTGGAATAGCCCGCACTGGGCTGTGCTGGCGAACCGGGGACACCATACGTAAGGCTGGTGCCATGTACACCGGCCCGAGGAGACGCACTGGAGACCAGATGTGTTGAGCCGGCTTCATGGCACCTGGCTCGATGCCCACTCTAGCCCGGCCGATACGTGGAGCTGGAATGTACCGCACCGGGCTAAGCACACGTACAGGAGACTCCGTGCGCTCTTCCGCACAACACGGTGTCTGCCCGTACTCTCGCTCTCCACGGTAAGCCCGGGGAGTTGGCGCAGGTCTCCTACCTGACTTCGCCACACTCCCCTTTAGCCTCCCCTCCAAGAAATTTTTGGGTGAGCCTCTCGGGCTTCCAGCCACTCTGCCTTGCTAGCGCCTCATAATGCCGCCTCTCCGCTTTTGCTGCCTCCAGCTCCGCTTTGGGGCGGCGACACTCCTCTGGCTCTGCCCAGGGTCCTTTACCGTCCAGAATTTCCTCCCATGTCCATTCCTCCTGGTACCGCTGCTGCTGTCGCTGCTGCCCGTTMCCACGCTGCTTGGTCCGBGTTWGGTGGGTGGTTCTGTAACGGCAGTCTAWTTCGTCCTCCTCATCGGACGAGGAGAGGCGAGAAGGATCGGAGGACCAATGTYCAGCGTGGTAAGTTTCCATGATTTAATAACATGAAAACAATATACAATTACAAAATAACAAAACGAACCAACCGTCACAGTCCCGTGTGGCACAAACACTGACACAGGAAACAACCACCCACAAATCCCCAACACAAAACAAGCCACCTATATATGATTCTCAATCAGGGACAACGATTGACAGCTGCCTCTGATTGAGAACCATATTAGGCTGAACACAGAAACAGACAAACTAGACACACAACATAGAATGCCCACCCAGCTCACGTCCTGACCAACACTAAAACAAGCAAAACACATAAGCACTATGGTCAGGACGTGACAGCGGTGGTTCGCTCTTTCAGTTTTGCGCGAATGCTGCCATCTATCCACGGTTTCTGGTTAGGGTCATGTATTAGTACTGTTATTAATGAATCTTCTGCTTGCATTTTGTTATCTTCATGTTACATCGAACATTACTCGGTCTTTCCATCACTAAGCATATATTCACAGAAGTACAGCCTCATTTTAAATGGATACTAGTGCCTAACCATAACTTGAAATATGAGGAAGAAGAGTTATCACCTTGGACCTTAGTGGGGAATCTGACGCTGTGTGATGACTAATCAAGCCTTGATATAGTTTCAGCCGTGTTGGATGGGTGTTGATACTAGCATTACTTAGCATGCGGTGGGCTTGCTAAACACCCACTTGGCGATCAGTGTTTGTGATCAAGCCTTCATTGCCTCTCAGGGGAATGTCTGTTAGTTCTTATTTCAGACACTCTTATATGTAACCTTATTCTAGTTATCTATGGGGTCTATTCTCTCTTCATCAGGTCATTCATTCTTCTCTCATGGCTCACCAGTATATACTGTTAGACATTAGCCTTTAGCTCAGGTAGACTATATTGTTGGTCCAGGTTGATTATCAGGTCACTCTCACTGTGCACACTGTGCACGCTGCAGATGCATCAGCTACAGCTGAGCAATTTCATTAGTACATTAGGCTATTTAGGTAGCTACGAAATAACCTGGACCAACGTTTAGTTGTGGTTTTGGGGGTTTGTTAGTAATGTGTATGTTTTATGCTATGTGATGGCATGTGCACTCTGCAGCAGTCTACTGTATGCTCTTCTCTCTGTACAATGTCTTCTGTAATATAACCATGTATGCCTTTTCTATTCCAATTTCAGTCTGGCAAATGCAGCTTTATCATGCTCTGTTAGCAGTGATTCAGTTCATTTTGGGCGTCAGGACCCTTCAGCATGCAGTCTGCTCAAGGATCCATGTCTGCCTACACTTCATGGCCTATGGAGAAGGAATGAACATGCATATCAAAGAGTATCTCTCCTCTCTCAGTAGCACATGTTTGATTTCACGTTAAGGCAACAGTGTTGGGTTACATTACTCTGGCTTTATGGGTTCTTCAGTCTGAAATGCACTAAATGTTCCTCCGCATTATTTTTGCATTATCTCTTAAGTTCTGTTTGCATTGTGGACTCTCACATGTTAAACGTACTGTCATACACCCCGAGATGAAAGAATTGGCATGGAACTGAAATCTTCACCGCCAGATCTAACACGGCTTTGTCCTCTTTCATGTTATGTTGCCTGCATGCTGACCACGGGCAGCACCTGGCGAACCTCTTGTTCAACATTGACGCTGGCAACTAATGACAAGATACTGGAACTCATCACGGCTCTAGTTCCTTCGTCAGTGCTGAGGGCTAGCTCTGGGCACCGAATTCTGCATCTGCGGTGCTACTGCTTCTCAATACATTCCGGCTTCACTCTGATCCTCTGCTGCTACGGTGTTACGTTTGATTGATTCTGAGATTGTGGAACCAACATGAGTTCCGCCAGTATTGCTACAGTTGAAGTCAGAAGTTTACAGAAAAAAAGTGTAGACCTCCACAAGTCTGGTTCATACTTGGGAGCAATTTCTAAATGCCTGAAGGTACCACGTTCATCTGTACAAACAATAGTACGCAAGTATAAACACCATGGGATCACGCAGTCGTCATACCGCTCAGGAAGGAGACGTGTTCTGTCTCCTAGAGATGAACGTACTTTGGTGCGAAAAATGCAAAAGAACAACAGCAAAGGACCTTGTGAAGATGCTGGAGGAAACAGGTACAAAATGATCTATATCCACAGTAAAACGAGTCCTATATCGACATAACCTGAAAGGCCGCTCAGCAAGGAAGAAACCACTGCTCCAAAACCGCCATAAAAAAGCCAGACTACAGTTTGCAACAGCACATGGGGACAAAGATTGTACTTTTTAGAGAAATGTCCTCTTGTCTGATGAAACAAAAATAAAACTGTTTGGCCATAATGACCATCGTTATGTTTGGCGGAAAAAGGGGGAGGCTTGCAAGCTGAAGAACACCATCCCAAATGTGAAGCACGTGGGTGGRAGCATCATGTTGTGGGGATGCTTTGCTGCAGGAGGGACTGGTGCACTTCACAAAATAGATGGCATCATGATGTAGGAAAATTGTGGATATATTGAAACAACATCAAGACATCAGTCAGGAAGTTAAAGCTTCGTATTAATTTCTCTTTAATCATTGCATGATCTCGGATTTAATTATGGTCACTCCACTCATATGTTTACAGTGTTGGTAAAGCATTCTTAAACTGATAGGATGGGTAAAGTTACTGCTGTTGTCATTGCTCAAACTTATGCTGCTTTCTGTCCTCCCTTCCATGTTACGCTACCTGCAATGGCGACCACTGACCACGCCGGGCGATCCATTATTCCTCACCGACGCTGGCAAACAAATGACGAGATAGTGGTTTTCATCACGGTTCCATCTCCTTAGCCCACAGCGTTGACAATCTCTTGAACTGTACACAGCTCATTCATTTCGCATCGGTGCTGCTTAATTGGCATCTCTATCTGTCCCTGCATACACACTGACGATCACAGGGGTCAGTCCTCTGCTTCCTACGAACGCTATATTAGATTAAACGCCAAGGAGATTTTGGATGCCCAAAAGTGATGAGTTCATCTGCCAGTTCCATGCCTTTTATACTATAGTTTGGTATGACTGGGTTCAGCCCACGGTCAATAGCATTGCTTTGGCACTTACAGTATCGTAATWAAGTTCAGTGCATAGCTACAGATGGTTGGCTGGGTGCATATTGCTTAGGTTGCTTGTTAGATGGAAGATATTTTATGTAGGCCAACAGATGATCAGGCTACTTGTATTGATCAGTGAGTGCACCTGGCGATGCATCTCTAGGGCAGCTGGGTTCACACTGTTACATTGGCAAGATAGGCAGATGAAGCTCGCCTCAAGCGAGGGTACCCAGCGTTATGTCATGAGGGATAGAAGTCATACGTTGCTCAGTTTATGCCACACATGGTTAACATTCTCACAAGGTATTCGTTCTTGCGCTAGTAGATGTACTTTAGCTGGTCTATTTGATCATATCTAAACGGCACTCTGTCGTAGCTACACATAGTCAGATGGTGTGAGGTTCTGCTGTTTTGGGGGATTGTGTAGTTTACAGTGCTCACTGACTGTAGGCTATTTAATATTGACTCTTTGCTTGGGCAGGGAGCAATCCTGAAGGAGCAGAGCCTTTAAAGTTTTTTATTTAACCTTTATTTAACTAGCCAAGTCAGTTAAGAACAAATTCTTATTTACATAGCGCCAAGACTTTCATTATTCATTGCTTAATAAATGGTTAAGCAAACAGTACCAGTCAAAAGTTTGGACACACCTACTTATTCCATGGTTTTTCTTTATTTTTACTATTTTCTACATTGTAGAATAATAGTGAAGAAATCAAAACTATGAAATAACACATATGGAATAATTTAGTAACTTAAAAAGTGTTAAACAAATCTAAATATATTTGAGATTCTTCAAAGTAGCCACCCTTTGCCTTGACAGCTTTGCACATTCTTGGCATTATCTCAACCAGCTGCATGAGGTAGTCACCTGGAATGTATTTCAATTAACAGGTGTGCCTTGTTAAAAGTTAATTTGTGAAATGTCTTTCCTTAATGCGTTTGACCCAATCAGTTGTGTTGTGACAAGGTTGGGTGGTATCCAGAAGATAGGTCTATTTGGTCAAATAGTCCATATTATGGCAAGAACAGCACAAATAGGCAAAGAGAAACGACAGTCCATCATTACTTTAAGACATGAAGGTCAGTCAATACGGAACATTTCAAGAACTTTTCAAGTTTCTTCAAGTGCAGTCGCAAAAACCATCAAGCGCTATGATGAAACTGGTTCTCATGAAGACCGCCACAGGAAAGGAAGACCCAGAGTTACCTCTGCTGCAGAGGATAAGTTCATTAGAGTTAACTGCACCTCAGATTGCAGCCCAAATAAATGCTTCACAGAGTTAAAGGAACAGACACATCTCAACATCAACTGTTCAGAGGAGAATGCTTAAATCAGGTCTTTATGGTCGAATTGCTGCAAAGAAACCATTACTAAAGGACACCAATAATAAGAAGATACTTTAAATACGAGCAATGGACATTAGACCGGTGGAAATCTGTCCTTTGGTCTGATGAGTCCAAATTTGAGATTTTTGGTTACAACCGCTGTGTCTATGTGATGCAGGGTAGGTGAACGGATGATCCCCGCTTGTGTGGTTCCCAGCATGAAGCATTGAGGAGGAGGTGTGTTGGTGTGGGGGTGCTTTGCTGGTGACACTGTCTGTGATTTATTTTGAATTCAAGGCACACCTGACCAGCATGCATTCTGCAGCGATATGCCGTCCCATCTGGTTTGTGCTTAGTGGGACTATCATTTGTTTTTCAACAGGACAATGATCCAAAACACACCTCCAGGCTGTGTAAGGACTATTTGACCAAGGAGAGTGATGGAGTGCTGCATCAGATGACCTGGCCTCCACAATCACCCGACCTCAACCCAATTGAGATGGTTTGGGATGAGTTGAACAGCAGAGTGAAGGAAAAGCAGCCAACAAGTGCTCAGCATATTTGGAAACTCTTTCAAAACAGTTGGAAAAGCATTCCTCATGAAGCTGGTTGYGAGAATGCCAAGAGTGTGCAAAACTGTCATCAAGGCAAAGGGTGGCTACTTTGAAGAATCTCAAATATAAAATATATTTTGATTTGTTTAACACTTTTTTGGTTACTACATGATTCCATATGTGTTATTTCATAGTTTTGATGTCTTCACTATTATTCTTCAATGTAGAAAATAGTAAAAATAAAGAAAACTCCTTGAATGAGTAGGTGTGTCCAAACTTTTGACTGGTACTGTATTTCTATGTCTTTTCTATCTGAAATTAAGCGGAGCCAATTCAGAAAAGAAACCCGAGTGCCCCGCATCAGCTGAGATGGCATAAATTAGAGGCTTATATCAATCACACCTACCTTATTTGGCGGTCTATTTAAGCTGACCGGGTCTGCTCACTCATCCTGCTGCCGCTTGCTGCTACTATGCACTGGCTGTTTGCTCCTATCACCACCCCAGCATCCACCTGTTAGGTTCTGTGTTCCTGCCGGGGGATTGGTATAGTTTACCGCGCTCACTGCCTGTAGGCTGGATATTTTATATTGACGCTTTGCTTGGGCAGTGAGCTACCCTGAACGAGCAGAGCTTATATCGGAAAGACTTGCATTATTCAATGTTTAATAAATGGTTAAACATATTTCTACATGGTGCTTTCTTTCTGAAATGAACTATCTGAGGAATGTTTTATCAATGGCATCAAAAGTCATTCTATGTTTACAATGAAGGTTTACATTGGTATGTCTCACTAAGGCTGTCGTTGGAGATCCAAACGCATCACTGAATTTACGTAAACAATACATTTATGAGTGTCTATGGCTGATTTCTAGGTCATCTGAAAATAACAATTGATTACAATGACCAATAGAAGCTTAAAAAAAGAAACACTACCATTCACTTCAAATGAATAAATACATAGGTCTAGCTATACCATTAGAATAACAATTATGGATTTAACAATGTCTAAGATAATTCATGCTAATTCATGTGACCCTATTGAGACTTTCAATTAGACAAACTATAGATAACAAAGCTCTGCATAGCAATTGAAAGGGAAAATACACATCTGAGCCATTTTGTTGTTGATGTTCACATGCTTATCAGTACAGACCAAAGTGTACATTCTGACCAAGGGCAAGAGCATGGACGAATCTCAGCGGAAGGCTATTGCAGGCTCACAGGCCTCCAAGCTCCATAGAATAGAATCAAAGATTTGTATACCCTTTAAAACAGGATTTCTTACTGCACTATCCAATAACACAGCATATTGTATTGGTATGACTTTGAGAGACTAAGTTCTTAGGATAAGACTAATGATGATCAAATTCCAACAAATACCAACTCACATTTCTTAGCTGAACTTGTATTTCTCTACACACAATCCATATATCACCACTAGATGGGGACATCAACCAGCAACAGCTGTAGATAGGGCCTATCCATACCTGGCCACTGCTCTTTTATTGAAGCCAAAAAAAAAACATAGTCACAAACACTCACAAAAGAGTGCAGTAAACACAGTGAAGTCATCCCACCTTTACAGGGAAGTAGTCCCTCATGTAGTCCCAGACACGTAGATTGGAGAGGAAGTGAACCCTGTTGCCCCCCTTGGATGGTGTTTCCCAGTCGATGAACCACCAGCAGGCGTACAGCACGCTGATCAGCCAGAACCGAGTGAACATCAACACAAAGAACAGCACGATGCAGCTTGGAGCTGGAGGAAGACAACCAATACACACAGACAGACACACACACACACACACACACACACACACAGACAGACATGTGATGGGCACTGCACTATTAGGTTGCATCTCTTAACCTGCTGACATACTGAGCAGCAGTGAGCAGGAGAGGGACAGGGATTGAGAGATAGAAAGGGGTAGAGAGAGAGATCTAAGCAAACCCGAGAAGTGTACTACAACTCAAGCCATGAGTTTTTCCTGACCATGTGACCTGAACAGATTGACCAATAACTAGGACCCAGAGTTTTTCCTTGTCAGGTCATGTGGTCATGTGGTTTCTTCTTGTCCACTAGGTACCACTGATGCACAGTATCCAATCCATCTCAAAAATAATAAAAAGTGTGGAAGGCCTAATGGACAAATCTATTGCAACACACATGGAGTCTCTCCACTGTCCAACACATGTTATGTAAGAGTTACTTAAGAGTTGGATAAGGGAATTTCTTCTGTATGCATGTATTTGTGTAAGCATCGTTCCTTGCTCTGTTTCAGGCACAACTCCATGGGCACATGGAAGTCAGCCAGCAGTGGAAACTCTCAAAGAATTCCATTTCAACTTCTCCACACCGAGCAACCCGTTAAGCAAACAGAACTGGACACAAGGCTCCCCACTTGTTAATAAATGAGGAAGAAAGGCTAGCTAACACAGCTGCACAGCACACACAGGCAGCCCAGGACAGAGCAGAACAGTGGCAGACTCACCCAGGCCCAGAAAGGAGAAGACCCACTGTAGCACCGAGGCCGTCTGCAGTCTTCTGCTTAGGGGCAGGTCGGTAGGGGCAAACTGGATATTCATGGTGGGGACTGAAGAGGCTGGCAGTGCAGGCAGACAGGAGGCTTATGTCTGGGACACCCGGGAGAGGAGAAGAGTGAGTGAAGTGGGTCCAAAGTCTGCCTTTCTCCCTCTCTATCCACAGTCAACTGACATTTGACCGTCTTATCTCTGCAATCCTTTAATGCATGAATTAATTATTCAACCCATTTCTCTATCTTCAAGACCTTTGACCTTGCTGGTACTGGGCCAGCTAACAATTGTAGTTGCAAGAACATTTGTATTGTTACTGTTGCTGAGCCAAACAAGGTCCTGATTGGTGAACCACTGATCCATGCAATGTGCTTCGTATGTTGGCAAGGTTAGGGATACTCACACACAGTATTTTGACATGCATGATTACATTGTGCATGTATACATAAATTATTATTCAACATTTCCACACATGTGATTTGAACTCCCAACCTCCTGGTTTATGGTACTCCGATCTTCCTGCTAACCACCATGTCCGTGTCAGGTACCAGTTAATCCAAATATTATCTCGTCATTTGTATTTGTATTTATTATGTATCCCGTTAGCTGCCAAGGCAGCAGCTCTTCCTGGGGTACAGCCAAATTAAGGAAGTTTATACAATTTTAATAACATTACAATACATTCACAGATTTCCAAACACACTGTGTGCCTTCAGGCCCCGACTCCACCACATATCTACAGCACAAAATCCATGTGTACGTTGTTAGGTTCTAATTTTCAGAATAAATAACTCACGGACACTAGAGAAGCTTAACCAAGTTTAATTCTTCTAAAAAGGTCGATACAGCTGGATTCAGACAAAATTCATTTTCACACAAGCACTGATATTTAACCGTTTCTCATAGGCTGAGTCTCCTCCTACCCATCTGTACAAGCATTGTTCTTTACTGCTAGGCAGGACACTAGTGATACAGGCCATAAACTTGTATTTCTCCCTTAAGGTGACCTGACCTGACCTCAACCCCCCTTCATCACTAATCCATGGCTCTTTCCCCTTATCAGTGCCTGCCACATGTAATCACTTCCCTGCACTCAACACATTCCAAGCTTAGTTGCACCCACTATATAGCTTCCTCCTATAACCCTTAACTTCTGGTGTAGACCCTCTAAACCTTACCACTCCATCAGTGACATGAATAAGTATATTTCATATTCTCAAAACCCTCCTCTTGAACAATAGCTTCCTACTGTTCAACTTACATAAACTTGGAAATTACTTATAAATAGACAAACAATGATAATAAAACATGAATTAAAAAACAAAAAAAATATTATAAGTGAACAAACAATGATGACAAAACATTCACCGTGAGGTTTACCAACTCAGAAATGTATGGCCTCTGTTCTATGATCACACCATACACAATTTTATTTCCATCTCTCATCACACAACAAAATGCCATTCCAGCTGCATCTGCTGGCTTGCTTCATGTCAGCTGGAGCGGCTTTTAGTTTCTCCACTTTCTCCTTCTAGTCCCTGTGAGTGATATCATAAGACTTGGAAAGCAACAAAAAGACACACAAAACATAACAGTATTAATAATGTGATAAGATATGCACAAATATATATTCAAGTCTGAGACCATGACAATTCCCACTCTCTCTTCACCTGACTCTATGCATCCAGGATACTTTTCTGCTGGATTCCACTCAAATGAAAGTCCTAAAAAGCCTCCTCATGCTTTCGCCCAGTCTTCCCCTTTRGGCCCCAGGTTCCGAGAGGTGTTCCCAAGTCATGTCATTTTCACTTTGTTCCTCATCTCCTCCGTTGCCACAACCCTACATCCTCTTGAGGTAACTCAGCACTGTATATGCTTTCACATCAATGCCTTCAACATTTTGTTTAGAGTACAATCATCCCAACATCTATCCTCTTTCATATGATGCATTAACCAATAAAGCAGCTAACTCCAACCCAACTATGATGTTTAACGTAGCTCCCAGACCCCACCCATCTGCATGTCTTACAGTGGAATTTAGTTTCTCTCTTTCGCTCTGTTTCCTCTGTCATGGAGTCTTCAAGCTCACCCATTATGCAGCTGGACCTTGCTTCGCATGAGAACTATGCACCCACCTAGGAGAGACATGACGATCTTTACCGCTACAGGTGCTGTAAGGAGTACTGTGTGTGGACCAAACCAACACTGTCCCAACACCCCCGCCTGGTGTATCTTGATGTACACTCAATCTCCAGAATTCAGCCCATACCCTTGGTTATCTCTCGTTTCACCTGAGGATATATACACTGCAACACATGAGTCATTTCCTGACAACACTCTCCTGTTATGGCAAGATCACTAATTTGTGACATTTGAATAACAGCCTCCCCTGTACTCCCATTTGTCTCCCAGTTACCAGTTACCAATCCATGTAGCACGATTCCTTATAAACTGATATCCCAATAATGCTACTAAAGTAACCCCTGATACTACTAACATGGCCCATGCCTATAGCATCCTTCAATTACGGTCCCTACAGCGACTACCGTGAGAATAACTCCTGCATGTAATCTGTCAAGTGTTCGCCGGCTGTTAGAAAATGGGAAAGAGATTAATGAGTTGGAAGAATATCCAACCTAACAAAATTCTGATTCACAGGTTTCTTGAAAGTTTACCACAGTGTCTGAAATGCCACCACTATCTCTTCTACTCTCAGCATGATCTGGGTATGTGTAATGTTCCATTTAACTTCATTAAATCCCTATATTGTGGACAGTTAGCTCATAGCATAGGGAGGACAGCTATCTCCTGTAACAATATACAGTCTCTGGGAATGATACTCCACCATCACCACAACCTTAATTTATGAACCCCCACAGATCTTCATTGCAGTCACGTTCCATCCCACTTAACAGCCATATATAAACATTCTGTCTCAAACACCTCGCCTCCTGCTACAGATACATTTGCACATATATCATCCCATCTAACCCATTACATACTAGTCATTACTCCTAATGCACTTCTTCAGTTATAAATATACTAAAACATTCTCAAATGAATTAGTCAATACACATCAGTCCCTCCTCTGGAACAATTATGTTCCACGAAACCTAAAAACATATTGACTTGAAAAGGAAAGAGAAAAAAAGTATGTGTTTAATAACTTCACACCACCCATTGATGCAACCAACATAATTCTGATTACATGGTAAAACAAAAGAGAACAAAAAAAAAACTTCATGGTTTACCCAAGCTATCATCCAGTGACTTCTCTAACAAACAACCTCCCTGTCAGACCCCTCACTGTTCTGTAGCAACTCTCTCTCGCTGTATTCAAATCATAACTAAAACATTTTATAAATTATCCAACCCAAATTTAGAATGACAGTCCTTCGTGCTTACTTTGAGTCTAGGACTTGAATTCCAGCTTCTAAATTTATCACACATCATCCCTGTTAGAACATACATTTATAAACAAAACCTTTTATTGCTGGGAATAACTCCCCATTACAGGCCCCCTTTGTCCCTGTTTTCCTGTCACGCGTGGCCTGGTAATGAAAGATCAGTATCTTAATGCATCCTTAGTCTAAATTGTTCGCAGTGTGTAGCAAAGGTGGGCTTGAGACAAGTAAGTCTCAAGTCTAAGCACTCAAGTTCCAAGTCAAGTCTCAAGTCAAGACCGACAAGTCTCAAGTCTCAAGTCCTAAACTTTGAGTTTTGAGTCCTAAACAAGTCATAATGTGCTCTTCACCAAATGTAATACCATTTCATATTTTTAACAAGAGTAATAGTTAGTATAATACATTTACGCAAATCATGAATGCTTTTAAAAATATATATATGTATTACTTTCCAAATAAACGTTATATTTCCATGGAAATACATGGGTAGCCATGAGAAAAATTATTACATTAACCTTTTCTTCATAACATTATCTCTACAACAAATGTCAAAGAGCATAACCTCTCTGCGCTACGGATCCCTTTAGCGGGATCATTTTCCTAAACAACCGCTGAATTGCAGGGCGCAAAATATTACAAAAAATATTTATAATCATGCAATCACAAGTGAAATATACCAAAACACAGCTTAGCTTGTTGTTAATCCACCTATCGTGTCAGATTTTGAAAATATGCTTTACAGCGAAAGCAATCCAAGCGTTTTTTTATTTATTTATTATCCCATTTTCTCCCCAATTTCGTGATATCCAATCGCTAGTAATTACTATCTTGTCTCATGGCTACAACTCCCGTACGGGCTCGGGAGAGACGAAGGTCGAAAGCCATGCGTCCTCCGAAGCACAACCCAGCCAAGCCGCACTGCTTCTTAACACAGCGCGCCTCCAACCCGGAAGCCAGCCGCACCAATGTGTCGGAGGAAACACCGTGTACCTGGCCCCCTTGGTTAGCGCGCACTGCGCCCGGCCCGCCACAGGAGTCGCTGGAGCGCAATGAGACAAGGATATCCCTACCGGCCAAACCCTCCCTAACCCGGACGACGCTATGCCAATTGTGCGTCGCCCCACGGACCTCCCGGTCGCGGCCGGCTGCGACAGAGCCTGGGCGCGAACCCAGAGACTCTGGTGGCGCAGCTAGCACTGCAATGCAGTGCCCTAGACCACTGCGCCACCTGCAATCCAAGCTTTTGTGAGTGTATCAATCAATGCTAGAACAGCTAGCCCCAAATTAGCATGGTCACGAAAGTCAGAAAAGCAATAAAATTAATC